>NW_022985389.1:251637-269068 GCF_010093625.1 Macroventuria anomochaeta | reverse complement strand
CAGCGAGCTTAGTAACAATGGGGGGTGGTCCCATAAGATTAATTGCTACCGTTTTCCTGGCCATTGTGTGCCCGATTATCTATGCGCTCTCGTCCGTACCACGCTAGCGTCCCGATGGGTTAGCGCCATCGTTCCGACACGTGACAGCCTACTTCCCTACAGCACCATGACCCTGTTACAAAGCCTGAACCATCCTTCCACCAATCCTTCCATCCTAGAGAGCAGTTGGTATCCCCACCTGGCCCCCTCTCACACAGCTGGGGATACCAACTGCTCTCTAGGATGGAAGGATTGGTGGAAGGATGGTTCAGGCTTGTTGGAGATAAGGGTGTAGAAGAGACCAAGTGTGGGGATACCACAAGTGGGTAAAAGGATAAGTGATAAAGAAGGGATCAAGTGTGGGGATACCACAAAGGATCAGTGAGGAGTGAGTTGAGGAGTGAAGGTTGAAGTATTGAATGGGATTCCATGATGTTCCATGAGGTTCCATGAGGTTCCATGAGGTTCCATGGGATTCCATGAGGTTCCATGGGATTCCATGAGGTTCCATGAGGTTCCATGGGATTCCATGAGGTTCCATGAGGTGTGACTGGGTAGATTGTTATTGGCTGCAAGCCGTGTCAGGATGACAAGCTGGCCCCCTCTCACATGTACCATTGCCACAAACACATGCCAACAATGTAATCCACTCACAATACCATTGTGGGATGACTACCAAGCATGCTTGTACTTGCAGGAAGCCTTACTGAACACTTGTTTCTGCTTGCCAATGACTCTAGCCATGAAGCCCTTCTCATCCATATTGTATGTGTGCCAAGGCTCAATGAAGTATTTATTTATTTTACATGTTATGAGGTCAAAAAATCTAAACTGACATTTCATGCAGACTATCTGCTACTACCGCTGAACACCTCGTTCCACAGCTCGAAAGTCTCAAAGGTTTTGCTTGGGTACCTTGGCCGATACCACTCATTTGAATTTTCCATCATAGCATTTTCTTTGATGGTGAATACTACCCCGGATTTCTCCGTCTCTTTGCTTTGATACGGATGGGTGTCGGACGCAATACTGGGTATCCGTCTATCCGTGACTGATGTAAGCACTTGCATGATACGCTCCAGGCTTCTAGAGTAGAAATCGTTTATTCCCAGAGACGAGGAAAGCAGTCGGGTCAGCAGCATGGGTACTGTGCGAACAGCGTTTGCAATACGGCTTGTAGACTTCATTTTGAAAAGATCACCATAGACATCGCCGCTACCTGTCGAGTTTGGAACAGGCCTAGCCATGCGGGAGTCGAGCGTGGCAATTATGTCGTCAATGTCCGGGATAATCTGGGTGGCAGACACTGGATCAACGTCCTGCATACCTTCCAGCAGCCACTTCAGTACACAGTCTGCCAGCACCTCGTTCGGCCATATCGTTCTCGAGAGTAGATTTGGTATTAGGCCCAGCATCTCAGCCATGTAGTTGTATGGGTGTTGAGGGACAAACCTGAACGTCGTGCGTCCTAAGTCATAGTGTGTGCCAGGGAACCACATCTGAGTCACAGCAGTTATCGCGAACTTCTCGTCTGGAACCTGTACAAGGCATGACGGCATTGCCGAAAGGCGTTCGTGCACTGCGACAGCGTGATGTACATGCTGCACCGTGGAAGATACGTGCTGGTCAAAGAATTCGAAGGACGTGGGCTCAAACGCCCCAGGCATGCGTGGTAGTCCAAGCGGACCTACGCAATCGATCAGGCCCATGAACCGAATTGGCTGTTTCACCTGCCACACTTGGTCGGCGTTGTGGCGGAATCTCCTCATTCCGCTACTGCTTGGCGAGTCGTTTGGAAGGCGCGAGCGATAGGTTCGATAAATCTCATAACAGAGGCAATCCACTTTTTCAGAGCTGAGTCTGTGTTGCTGTCTCCTCATGATGCCACAGTTGTTGATCATACCCGCAACGGAGCGGGCAGTGTAGGCGCCTCGACTGTGACCAAACAGCCATACTTCATGGTCGTCAGTATAGTGTTCGACGATGAACCTGTACACGGCTACACACTCATCACTGAGTCTTTCGCCAGTTGTACTATCCCGGGCGAAATCTAGGAAGTTCCGTTGTGAGCCAACTCCCTCCTGATACCCTGCGACCACATTGGACTGACGTGGGATGATGCTGTATACCATCGCAGGGTTCTCCTTGGCATCAAGACCTGAGTCCATAATATCACCAACCATATCCGCAAGCATACGTATGTTGCTCCTAGGTGCGCCCACAATGCGGGTTTGGCGGCCTAGCCACGATCCATCGCAAAACACGACCAGCCGTTTCTGCGCCCGATAGAAAGTCCCCGCGGTGGGCGGAATTTGCGCTAGTGGTCTTCCGACTGACACTGTAGGTAGAGCGGAGCCTGACCGCAGACCTGATTCTACGGTGATCACACCTGGGTGGCGTTGGATGACAAGATCTCTATCTACAGGCGGTGGTACGTCTGCAACAGTAGCCACTCTAATACTAGAAACCTGGAGGAAGTCTCCAATATCTTTGAAGATCGTCTCAACCGGGATCATATGAAGATACGGGCTGTTAGGATACGCGGCATACACAGCACCGAGTAGCTGTCCTTCACGGACCACCCAGGCACCGGAAATGCCCCGACCTGTACAAGATTAGGAGTGTCGTTCACTCGTTACAGGGATACCTACGCGCTGTGAAAGATATTTGGATCATCTTGGTGCGCATGATCACTCCTCTGAGAACAACCGAACCGTCGCCATCCAGCAAGTAGCCAGTCAATGGCGCGCCATCACCATTTGCGACTATGTGGACCTTCCGGCGCGAAGGTCGCTTGTCAAGACATGACTTGTGATCTCTATCCACTGGTCTTGTACTGCATCACGGTATCTGTTCAGCCTCTTACCGTAAGGCGAGTAACCACGAAGCAGAGCAAAGTCTGACGTTTCCGGTGCAGCCAAAAGAGAGTTCCATGCACCAGTGGCAGTACCTGAACCGAGATAAGCGAAGACTTCAGGCCGACGTATTTCAAGCCATCGCATGCTGGAGTCTTCCGAATCGTCCCATGGGATGTCTCCCAAGTTCGAACGTTCTGGTGTAACATCGATTAGAGAACAATACATGCGCAGCTGGGCGCCAACTTACCTTGCTGCTCTAGATCAAACCCTTTTCCAAGGTCTTTCACCATACCAAAGTCTCTCTCTAACTGCGATATCGTCTCAGGTCCGGTCTCGTTGTCTGCAATTGACTCGTTCCGGGCCCGCGGATCAGCAGAGTCGGTTTCTGCACTGCTCTGGCGGATCTTGCTTATGAAAGCATGCGCCGTGGTCAAAGCGAGTAGTTCACCATTGACTACGATGAGACCCCCAACAGTGCTGTAGCACGTAGTCTTTTCCAGATCGGTGTGGACAGTACATTTGACCTTGGCGCCACAAACAGTGGTGTCCGCCGTCAGGGGTGACTGGATAGCAAGCGACATAGCATCGATAGCAGCACTTGTCAGCGGTAACAGTGGCCGACTCAGTCCTGAAGCTGGATACGGGGCGTTCAGTGAGAGGAAAAGGGACTCTGGCCCAAGCAGCCCTAGAAAATCGCGGAGAAAGTTCAGATTGTCTAGCGTCCGACGAACGTGTTCACGACACGTCTTGCTTCCGCAATGAATCCAGACCGTCGGTCTCAGGTGTACTTCAGCATTCCCGAATAACCGACCTGCTAATGCATCGAGTGCATGGCTTCGGCCAGCCAGACAAAGTACAGGCTCTGTTATCACCTCCCTATCAGCGAGTCGGACCAAGGGTCTGGTGGCCTGTCGCAGACTATTTTCGAGGTTCCGCAGTACTGCTGAGTTCCATCTCGCCTGGATGATCACTGGTGGTGGCAACTCTCGTAATAATCCAATATGATAATGCTGAACCCTGCTATAGGCTTAAGTTAGCGATACCTTCTGATAGTGACGGAATATGAAAACAGTCCCAGGTATGAGGTAAGTTAGACGAATGCAATGATACAGGCCTAGCAAGAGCTGTCGTACTGGAGCTTCTTTGCGTCTGTTGGTAATATCAACCTAATCGGTCTCAGAGCGTCTTGCAGTGCTTGGTTTGCGTTCGGATTTGCTGGGTTCCCGTTAACGAGATAATATCAGAGCAGTAAAAGTTTACTTGCCAAGCGTTCCGATTTGTACATTTGCCATTTTGTTGCACACGGTTGTCAAGGGACGGAGATTGTGGGGTGGTTGTGGTGTTCTCATCAGCTCCGAAAGCCCTCGCTTCAGCTAGGACTTGGCGATCGCTTAGGATACGCAGCTGAGGTAGAGTGAGTTTACATGGGTAGGAGCGGGGTCGAGAGATTCCAAGGGATTTTTTACTCTTCAGCTGGGATCGGAGCCCTGGTTATACATCGTATGGTCCGCTCAGCTGTCGCTCTACCCTGGACCTTCACTTCAGAATTGCAGAGTAGCCTGAATCGTTGACTATGAGCGAGCCTTTGTTCGACGGGAAGCTGAGTAGCGCATCAAAACCGAGGAAATGCGATATCGTCAATACGTTCTGGCCGGACCTTCGACTTGTGGAACATGATTTGATTGAAGACGATTATGCAGACCTACTGCGGATTATCGATGAGACCCTCAGGAGCCTTGCACACCACAAAGCAAGTTTCGCGGACCAGTTTTTAGGCGACTTCCTCACAACGGTCACCCAGATAAGGGAGCATCAAGATACGGCCAAGACAACGCTCATCGACATCGTTGTAGACAGCAGGTATCCCGGCGCTCCTCGAGATACTGTTGTTCGTTCCATTGAGCTCGCAGCTCGCCTTTGGCTTGGAGTCAATATCTGCTCGCGCGTAACATCGATAGGTCCCTCGAACCCCAAGGATAGTTGTATCGAATGGTCGAACAATCGATCGCTTTCAGAAGTAGTTGCTGAACAGTTTGAACGGAAGGCTATTGCTGCGATAGATGATGACCTGTCCCTGAACATCTCCTTCACAGCTGTGAAGCTGATGAGAAAGCGCGGCGTGCAAATCCGATGGACAGACAGTTTGGTAGAGCACCTGAAGCTGGAAGGGCCTGCTGGGGATCGGAGCCTATCGATATATGGCCAGAAGCTACGTCTGATCAACCATCACAAGGACCGTGAAACGAAAATGCTGAAACGTCAGATGCTAGAGGAAGCCATCTATACGCTCGACCTGCTCTTTCCCGTGAGCGACCTGGAGACCATCAAGTTTCTAAAAGATCAAAGACTCCATTTCAACGGCTTAGCTCCGTACGATGAAGCCCCCGTGCTGAACAACCTTAACGGGTTCGTCTACTGGAGGAGGAACTTGGAGCAACTGTTGAGGCTTCTGAATGGCCCTCCCGAAACCACTGGACAGATGCTGCGTGACAAACGAAGTCTCGTCACATTATGGATAGGAATCTTCGGAGTTCTCATAGTGACCATCCTGTTCGGTATTTTAGCGACAGTCTTTGCAGCGATACAGTACGTAGTAGCTGTGCGGTCATACAACCTGGCTTTGGCTTTGGCCTGCATGCAGACTCCAGCGCCATCAGGCTTCTGTTAGGACTACGACGAGGCAGTTAGCGTCAAACAAGCCCGCCATAGCAGGTCAGCCGTGCACGAAAAGAATATGAGCGTTGGGTATTGCCTGCGAGGTGAACACGAAGCAGAGTCTCTAGTATCGGTTTCCACGCGATACGGAGGAACAATCATTGATGTACTAGAGTGGGGGGAAGAATTGTTGCAACGTGCTCGAAGAACAGCTCCTTACCCGCTAGCTTGTAGCGCCACCAGTGTGCCCTGCGACCTCGCGTCTACGTGGTCCACCCCACTTGCCACTGAATGTCTTCTCCAAAAGTCTTTTCCCGGCTTGCCTTGCTATCAACCTCCTTGTCGCCGGCCCTTAGTTCCTTTTGCACGTTGCTGCACTTTAACCTCGTCAAATCCCCCGTCCGCTGCAACGCCCCAACACTCGAATTTGCTCGCGAAAACCTCCGGCTGCGACATGTCTTAGTACAATCTGTCATGATTGAGATGGGCCATACAAGGTGGGTTGAAGTCTTGGAGGCTGTAGAAGTTGGCAGCAGCGAGTCGCTCGTGCCAAATTCTGCATAATTTGCGCTTCACGGTGAAGCCTGGCGGCAATGAAGGGCGAGGTAAGACGGACACAAGGGCCTGAGCCCCACCATCCCTTGTACCTTCGTTGAACTCAACCTCTTGTAACTAAAACTTTGCACTACCAGAGGAGCTACTGCTCTTCTCGTCTTCCATAGTCTCAGACTCACATAGGACGTTAAACCAATCAATCAATCAATAACTACGTTTTCAGCAGGCCAAAATGTGAGGCAATACCGGTCGCGGCGAAAACAATTGGGTGGGTAAGAATGTGTGTGCATGTGTGTTGGTTCAGCTGTGAGGGTTTGATACGTAGAAGCCATGGTGTACATCAAGAAATGCTGTGGGATTAGATGCGCTATCGTCTCCTCGGCATGCGAAAAATGGCTCTTGACCTCCTTCCGTCCCAACCTTGCTTCACCTTGTGGCTTAGCCCATGAGCTGCATTTGGTCCGTTGGTGGCCACCTGGTCTGCGCAAAGCTCAAACACCTCTTGATGCTCTGTAGGTACTTCCTTGTACTCTCATCACTCAAGATATGTGCAGAGTTTTCGTTCTCGTGTAGCTTCTCTCGTGCACTTCGCTCGTGGATACCAACCATGGTAACACCGATGGGCCACGCAGCATTGCCAATACTGAGTCTGAGGTAGCCGTCGTTCGCATCGACATATTGTCGCTCTTGCGCCGCGTGTACGATTTCCACGACAGGCTGGAGAATGCTATCCGGAAGATTAAACTCTTCCAGCTTCTTGAATAGGGGCCGCATGTTCTCTCGTGCTTGCACCATAGCAGCGTATGCTTGCTTGCCCGCGTAGCTCTCCTTGACGTCTGCATCTCGCATTGCCAGTGTTATGTCCCATTCCTTGAGCACCATTGTGAAGTAGCTAGCCAGCTGTCTGAATAGGAACTTTCGCCCTTCGGTGTCCTTCGGTATTTGTAGCTCGACTTTCATGTCCTTCTCTGGCACAAGTTGCAGGGTTGTGGGTATTGGACCGTCTGTCATGGTCGCTGCCAAGCTATCTGCGCCTATGCGCTTCTTGTACCGCTTCAGACGTTGCTTGTGTGTCTCGCCAAATAGTCGCACAGGTTCGTTCAGGGTCCGTAGTTTCTCGATTAGCTCCTCTTCGGATATGTTCTCCTCCTCGGGCACCGGTGTGCCTTCGTCGTCATCTTTCTGCTTCGGTGGCAGATCAGGTAGTCCTAGCCTTTTCCTCCTCTTCCTCTCTTCCGCCTCCTCTTCTTCCTCCCTTATGCGCCTGGATTCTTCAGCAAGCCGTCTGCGCTTCTCTTGCCTTTCAGCTTCTCTCTCTGCCTCCTCTTCGTCTGCTTTTCGTTTCTTTTGCAATCTTTCTTGACGCGCCTTCTCTTCTGCCTCTTGTTCTGCGCAATAAGCGGCTTGTCTTTGAGCCTCAATTTCGCTGCGCTTGAGGTACTTCTTTTCGCTCGAAGGAGCAGACGAAGCACTCTCTTTCCCTTTTTTTATTTGCGCTGACATCAGCTTCGCAAAGTCCATATTGGCGGTGAGTATTGCTTGTGTAAAGTGTAAGGAAATCCTCAATCCGCAATTTGAGTATGACGCGCCAAGACCACGCTAGTGGAGCTCCAGCTTGACGCGCCTTCCCCAGCTTTCATTCACTCATCACACGTCAACCACCAATCACATCAATATGGCTGCTCATATCGACCGAGAAGCTACGACGCCCTTCTTGCTGAGACTGTTCTATAAACAAGGGTCCTACCACAGGTGCGCAATTCATTAGTGCCAAAAGAACGCATTGTATTGACGTGCAGCTACAGACTTGACGAATTCGATCCAACACTTCCACGCCTCCCCACTCACCTTCAAATCTACACATGGCAGAGCTGCACTTTGCGTGAGTTATGTGGTCTCTTCCTGGGTGCCATGCCCAACCTGTTACCACAGCCATATGCTGGCACACGAATTGCCTTTCGTCTAGTCTACCCTGACATACAAGGCTCGAGCCGGCCTGGCGCACAGGGCCGTTATATCTCCCGAGATATTGGATCTGTCATAGTAGGCGCACGTACAGCAAATGAGGATAGCGAATTGGGCGATGGTAATGGAGCAACGGTAGCAGAGGCACTGAAGCAACTGAATGGCGACCCTGACAAAACCTTAAGCGACGCCAAGTTTCTGATAGGAGACTACGTCACATGCGCGATCCTTCCACCGTTGCCTGATGGTAGCGTTCCAGCAGCACCGCCACCAACCTCTGGGCCAGGAAGAGGACCACCAGGCGCGTACGGCGGACGCGGTGACTTTGGTTTCGGACGTGGTGGAAGAGGAGGAAGATACGATGACAGGAGACCCAGCGGAGGTGTCCCATCAGGCGAGTGGAGACGAGGCGAAGCACCACCAGAGCGTGAAGCTGGCTATGGTAGAGGAAGAGGAGGCGCTGGCGGTGCTGGAGGACCAGATGGCAACTGGCATGGACGGGGAAGGGGAAGATGGTGATCTGTCGCAGGTCAACTCATTACACCAGTACGGGCACTACTATGGCCTCACGCTTGCGCCTCGATCCTCTCAAGCCGAGCTGAAGACTTATGGTACTGCGCAGTACTCCTCAAACCATGGCGCCCGAAGGAATGAATCGAAGGCGCTCATGACGCAAGATGACATGGACGAACAATGAAAGCGAAGAGCAAGATCAATGTTCAAGGACCGTTGGTATAAGTTGCTGGCTGTACGAACGCGACTCCCAACGCTTTTGTTCGAGCCTCCCCTAGCCGTTGGTTGTGGCAAGACCGTATGTCGTTGAAACGGTGTGACCGCAGCAACAACAAAGGAACTGTACACGCACGGTCTTGAGGAGATGCCAACCTCGATTTGTCATCTAGCCCCTGCAGGGCTGCGGCTGCACCGCAGCTGCTAACCTCGATGCTGCTATATTGGTCCCCGCGGAGCACAAACGCGTTGCCGACCTTAGCATGTATACAATCCATGTCCCTTTAGCTCCTTCAAGGTACGCTAGTGCCCTCAAGCTTGTCTGTCAACGTTGATTGCAGATTCTGCAAAATTCGGGGCAGCCATCAATGACTTCCCCAAGCACGAAGATGTTGGAGGCGTCCCTCGCAGCCAGTAAGAACATGGCTTGGCTTTTTCTTGTGGAGGTGACCAACAGACCCACTTCCTTCATGTGTCGTGCGTAGCGATGAACATGATCAAGCATGAATTATGCTAATGAGAACATAGCTGTGGTTCTGATCAAGCTGGCTGATCACATGTTGTCGAATCGCTGAGCATCACATTGAGCAGCATAATCGCTATTTCCGCATTGTCGAACAATGCTGGTCTCAGCCTTGAGGCAATCACTGGCGCGAACTGCGCCGTACTAGAGCACATGAGATACCCTTGCAAGCTCGTCCCGCTCAGTTCATTGTCTCATCCTGAGCCAACAACTTCATGGACAGGCTGTGTACGTGCAGTATGCCAACTCCAGTGCAGAGTAGTCAGGTACCGAATGTCTGGATACTCACATCTGTAATGTTGTGTTTACCGATCGACGGCTGGAGCAGTCTCTCACACTTTGGCCCCAACCAGGACCATTGAGGTGCGAATCTGTATTCAGTGCTAATCTTAATATAATATCTCGCCTTTCCCACCGTCCAGAGATACAATCCACACCATCACTGAGCCCGTCAGTATAGACTCTTGCTCTGAACAACCCTTCATCACATATATTCAACTCTACCATATACGGGACGCCTTAGTAGGTACATCTAGCCTAGACGTTCATGGCACAGCTGATCGGTCCGAAAGTTCTCCCGTCTACGCAATGGAGCAGCCAAATTCTGCTCCTTATATCTCTAGTTCCTATCCCAACATGATGGATCTGCCAGTTTCCCATGTGCCGTTCCGCTTTGCGTCAAATGGCTCGACTACACCAGACTCTCGCCAGCACTCATTCGACGAAAGCTCGTACTTCAACACTGTGCCTCACGAGATTTTGAATCTCCCGGTATCCAGAGTAGCGGAAAGCTCGCTCGATCTATGGCTTATGGACATGCCTGGGATCGCGAGCCCGGAGTCGTCAAGGATGTCTTTGAGCCCTTCTCAGGGCATCGCAACACCACCATCTAATGGCTTCTATTCGCCACCCTACTCTGAGCAGCTACAAATTCCAGGGTATCAGCTACTAGAGCAACCGCAACCACTTCGATCTTACTCCACAAGCCACCCTAACTGGGCGAACGGTGGTGAAAATTGGGAACGCAACTACCCCGAGAGTGATATCCGGAGCACCCAGCCGTTTGTGGCGCAACCTTGGATTCCCAGCCCATATGATGGCTATGCTCCCCCCAACATGGCGTCCAGCCATGCACATGCCAGCAACGGTGCTCTTCCACCTGTCACGTATGCTGCACCAAGTCAGTTCCCAGCACCGGAAGCTTTTCAGACAGGACCTGCTGCCAGTAATGCAGGCTCACCTTTTGGTGAGGAAAGCAATGAGGACGAGGACTCGTCTGATGAGGAGTCCGACTGGGACAAAGAGGCATCGAACCACAGTCAGGCTAAAGCTTCTGCGTCAAAGGCCAAGCCAAAGACCAGATCACCCCGTCCGCACATCGACAAATGGTCTGTTTCAGTCAACAACATTCAACAATCAGAAACACGACGCTATGTGTGTGATGTACCACAGTGTGGCACCCCCTTCTTTCGCCCTGAGCATCTTTCCCGGCATGTCAAGTCCAAGCACTCGGGTGCGAGGGAGTTCGGTTGCAGGGTACCCGAATGCAAAACACTGTTCTCGCGCGGCGACAACTTGCGCGACCACTACTGGACACATCTCCAGCGTGGCGGTCGTGCTGGAAAGAATAAGAAGATGACACTCCCAGAGCTCAAGGTCATCCTTGGGCCAAAGGAAAAGAAGCTGGTTAGGCGGCTTCGAGAGAAGCTGAGGCAACACTATGAGAAGGAGAAGCTGAAGAAGCAGCGAGTAGCGCGGCCAGCGTACATTGTGCGCTCTTTGCTGTAGCTTATGCCTTCTGCATGATTTCGGTTATTTGGAGTCTTTAGTGACGGCCTTGGGGAAGCCTGTGATTCTACGAGTGATGTGTATCCTGGGACACTGGAGGTATACGGGCGTTGCATTAGCTTTCTAATAAAGTCTTTCACCACAACACATTCTGCTCTCATGACTCCAAGTGAAGCTAATGTCGGTACAACAATGCTAGAAAAGGTCTGCTCAGCTGTCGCACATCTGCGCCTTCGTCGAGATACATCGCGCGGCTCGGTAAAGTGATGTTAGCGACAACAGTAACTGTCGGCGGGCATCTGCACTATGCCGCGGCAGCATTCTGTGGTTCAGTACGAAGTAGCGTGCTTACTCTCAACCAAGGTCGAGTCGCACCTTCCCCAACCTCAACTTCCTAAAGTCATGCCCCACAACACGCGGTGTGTTACACGAATCGTCAACAACTGAAGTTCCTGAGGCACGATCCATTGGTCAGAAGATCTCGTCGCGGCTATCAAGCGACATGACAGGCTCTGTTAGCCGCCATACCTATGCAGGATTAGCGAAAGTTGTAGGCTGCAGCTGCACAATGAGAAGGACTTGGCGATCAGGGACAGGCCTGCGACAGTGTAGCTGGTTACGAGCGAACATGTGGTCTTTACGTTTCGATCGCGTGATCTTAGTGTGATGTGATCCCAACGGAGACTCCGTGATCTGTTAGCGAGGTGAACAGCAGCGTTCTTCACATACAAAAACCACATAGCAGCCGCTCTCGAATTCAACAACAGCAACAGCAGTGACGCATGAATCCCAATTCTAAAACGTCGGCTTTGCCGCAAGGATTGCGATCGTTGCTTTCCTCCGTCGTCCTCAACGCACCTCATCATCTGCACGACTGTTTCTTTCAAGAACCCTGGTCAGCATGCAATCGTCAACGTACCTGACTGCATACAAGATCCCCGCATACGCCAGACAATGAAACCGCGCCAGCTCCTTCAGGATCATGCAAGAAAGCCATTGGCGGTGTGACTGCAACGGCGCAGCACGGGGCGCTTATGTCAACCACAAAAAATCAATTACGAACGCCACCATGCATTGGTAATGCGCTCTTCGTGGAAATTCTTCTGCTTTCATTCCGCGCAGTCTGACCGCCCGCCACGTTGTTGCATGTATAGATCCATGCGAAGTTCGTGTTGGCCTTCGGCTGATTGACATGGCCTAGCCAGCGCTGACCGTCCGTGTGTGAAGGATCATTCAGATCCTGGTATGGTGGAGACTGGCCAACATCGAGCGTTTCATAGACGCCAGAGGCCTGTTCGAGTCGCGTCTCTGCAGATCACAGCGAATCGTGCGCATGCAGGCAGCCAAGTTTGTACATATCTGCTCGTCGTGGTGACGAGTGTGTTGGAACTTCGTACCAGATTCAATTCCAACTGCATCGTCTGGAGAATTTGACGATGAGTTCGATTGATCGATTGATCGATCCGAAGGATATCAGGGTTCATCACGTCCATCGACCGAAATCTCGGAGGCGAGATCTTCAGCCTTGTTCTTGGTTGACTACAAGAAAATTGCCTAATAGAGTCGATTGGATAGTCCGAAGAACGCCCACGCATTCAGTCTTCACAAATTACTCACTGCGCCTATCATTGCCGAGGTCGAAGAAAGTGATTGGACTTTCCACGTCCTCCGCTTTAATGCGGTCGTATGACTTTTACATTAAGTAAAGTCAGTGCCTATGCCTTGCCGCATTAGTACAAATCCTTAAAGATGAGGCTGCACTTGACATGAAACAGGATGATCTTTAATTCTGTAGCACGTCCATCCATCCTTCTTTGCCCCAGTGATGTAGATCAGATAACGAAATTGCTCTACTCCCTCAAAGACGAGTTTACTCGAATCGCCGCAATTGAACAGCCAAGCTGTTGGCAGCTGCTGGATTACTGCCTCACGATTTCTTCAATTGCTTTCAGGACGTGACAAGCATGCAGCGACGGTCAGTGCCTACCTTGCAACTAAATGCAGCTGTGCGGCGCGTATCGCACCTGGCGCATTATCACCAGCCGCTCCGTCAATACTTCCCCTCATCGTTCGGACTGCGAGCAACGTTCGGAGTAATGCCGCTATGCACCATCTGCAGGCCAAGATCTACATTTGTGACGCTCTCAGACTCAGACCGCTGTCGGTAACAAGTACCTAGCTGACGACCGTGAACGTCCTCTCCTGCCCGTGTTCGCCTGAGAAACTCGGCTGTAGAGAGCATCGGCTTGCCACTTTCGATCCACAATATCTAATGGTGAGCAAGGAATCATGAATGAGTTGTTAGGCTCGAGAAAAGTTGCGCGGTCTCAAAATAGGTCCAACCACATCTGCATGCATGGCGGCTGCAAGCACTCCGCCTCCGCACGTCTTTACTACGCCAACACTTAATGACGATAACTTTCAAAACCGTCAACGGCTATTTTTATCAACAACACGCTGTGGGTTACAGAGCTTCAGATGGTCTGCAATGACCTACACCAAATTTCGTGCTCTACTACCATGCGATAGCTGTTTGCAACGCCTCACGATGAACCTGAACGGAAGTCGTGCGATTACTGCGCCGCGGTACAAAACGTATAGGTGACGAGTCGCTGCACGTCCAAGGAGTCTTGACAGCCCAGACTTACTTTGAAGTGGAGAACGCTGCTCAACCCAACGTTTTCCCTCCATTGGCCTCAAAGAAGAAGCGCCAGAACCATTGTCGTGGGATCTCATGACTCGACCTCAATATCACACCTTCTACTCACGCATGAAGACCTCATCACAAGTTGTCCCTCCGCATCTGACTGCTATCACTCCCTCTGAGCACCAATCGGAAATGATAGCACTCAATCACCGTGCGGCAGGACGCTTCTCGAAGCCTATTGTCTGGTCACATACGCCTGGACTCTCAGTCCACACCGGTCAAGGCAGGAGCAATCAATACCTACATGCCCACGAGGTCAACACACCACCTTCAGGTACCCTGCTCTCCTCGTGTCTGCGTGCCTATCGAGATAGGAAGTCCCTCGTCGCCTCGGTCGGTGCCTCAGGCCTGCTTTTGATACAACATCCAACGCTCTCAGTTACTCAAGAATAGTTCAGATGCACCTGGGCAGAGTGTCAGTGCAAGCCTTGTCTCTGATGCATATAGAGGTTGGGGCGACCGGGCCGAGAGAAGCTCGCTCTGTTGATGCCGATCCTGTGAAGGAACAATCGAGTCGCAAGGTAGATATACGAGACATTAGAACAAAGAAGTCGAGCCGCCACCTGCTGTTGGACCATCCGCCGGCACTGGAGGACTTCTGATACGTACCTATTTAGCAACTTCCGCATGTGCATGATGAGGGGATTATTTCAAGCCCTTCAGTGTAAAAATAGGCGAGAGGTAGGTTACTGTTCGAAAACGATTACGAGTTGTGAGTTTTGCTGATGCCCTGCCCAATGTTTAGATGTACGTACGCCGTCTCAGAGATCCGCTCCATCGACCCAGCTCTCGTTGCACTCTGCCTCGTCAAGCCAGTCGCCCCACCAATAATTCAGATTTTCAGTGAGAGTGAAATAGCAACCAGAAAAGCAGGACACACCCTCCGGTTGCTGTCTGGCAAGGTCCGACAAGGGTCTTGGACGCAAGATGACGTTCAGCCCCATGGCCGTTTCGCCCTTATGATGAGTCTGCGCGCCACCTAAAAAGATGGAAAGTCTTTCGCATTTCCCCCGATACTCATCAAGTGCAGCCCTTGGTAGTTCGGCCTCGAATTTGACGGCTATCTCAATTGTTCGGTGCTAGCGAATTGACACAGTGCAGTCGAGAAGATTATGAATATCTACATGTGTGTTCACTTCGTGGTTCCTGAACAAGCCGCCTTCTTGAGCCAGGGGTCCTTCGCGCCTGCAATCGAAGGGGGTAGGTGTGCAGACGTGTATGTCTTCCGTAGCGCATAGAAGCAGGACACACAACAACAACGAATCTCCCAAAGTGATCAATTGACGACAAACCGTAGCGGCCTGTCTTTCAGTGTCGCAATGCTGCGGCGAAGAATTTTCGCCTCAGCATAGACGTCTCGACATGTCGGAAGCAATGTGATACCGAGCTTGCTCTTGGTGATCATAATCAACTTGTACGCGTCGCTCGTACGTGTGGTAGTAACAGTGGTGAGCTGGTTATACACCATCAGTCGCAGCTCCTTCAGCAGGTCAAGGATTCGAAATGGCTGTAAGGGTGTGTTCATCATTGCGAGAAGTTGGTATATTACAAGGAACAAAAGTTGCTGACCCCCCAGTTTCTTAGAAAATATAAAGTAAGTACTATAGCCATCCCACCCATAGGGGCAACCAATCAATGTGCTCTCATGATGTGATGTATTTGCTTGAATGAATGTATGCTGCTGTTGAAAATTGGGGAGCCCTTCGGTCTCATTTTTGAGAACGTCAACCTGGTGTAGATATAGGCAAAGTATGGGTCTCCACTGACATATAGTGGTGTGGAAATGTTGATAAGATTTGATTGATCTGTGGAACTATGGCAAGGATCGATCAGGACTATATAGTGGAAAGGAATAGCAGTGGTAGGATGGGGAGGCAAACTGCACTAACCGAATGAACTGGACAATCAGTGCAGTGGACCGCTGGCAAACACTGCAACGGGCCGCTGGCGAACAAGTGGACCCTAAGGCTAGTTGATCCATACCTTTTGAGTGAAAGTAATTCTTGGGTGACCCTATGGTAGTGCTGGAGTGTATCAGAACCACACAGTGACAGCCAGGGGGGGGGGGGCAATGAGGGCGTCCAGCTGTTTATAGTGGTGCCACCCTACCCACAAGACGAGGAATTGCAGAAGGAGCTTTCTAGAGGACATTGCCGCACTGTACAACAGACCAAGTCCTTCACCGCCATCAAAATCTCTAGCAGGAGCTCATCGGAGTCATCACTCAGCTCTAAGTACACTTCTGTTCACGTGTCAGTGTACTTGCAGGGACAAACCAAAGTTCACTACTTGCCAGAGTCGATCATTGAAGACAATGATGAGTCATGGCAACGCTTTCTTATCATCCTTCAGCACAAGAAGAAGGAGAGAGATGCAGGCAGGGGTGCAAGGAAGGATATCTACGTCAATTTTGACCTACATCTTGAGCCTGAGAGGCTTCCTGAGAAATCCACACAGCTACAACAGCAGCCAGGACGTTCTCAGAATGGTCTGCGTCATCGCATCGAAGGTCAACCTTGTGCTAGTACAACTCAGCAGCAGTTGATAGTAGCACCCTTCACCACAGCAGACATCCAAGCTGCTCATGGCAGACTTTCTCCACTTTCCCAAGCTTGGAGATGTACTCTAGGAGGTTGTCACAACAAGAATCGTCTCTGTTGGGTCGACTCCATAAAGGGGAACCTCTACTAGGTAGATTTGAGCGTCACTATTAAGTGTATCTACGCATCCTTGGCATCTGGTTGGATGAAATTGAGAGTGAGGAGTCAAGTGTTGCTCAACCTTCACAGAACGTTGTAGCACTTGTTCGACAAGCTCGAAAGAGAGCTGCCAACTCTAGGATTACTTGCAACACCCAGCACGATCAACTCAAGGATGAGCAGCATCAGATCAAGTCCAGCATCACCACTTTGCATGCCACAATGGCCAGCATTGCTGAGTTAGCTAAAACACACTTTGTGAAGTTGAAGAGGTCTCTTCTGAATTCTGAGTATACCCACTGGCACGTCATGATGGCGTTCTTTCAGTTCTGGTGGTTACAAGATAGGAAAGAGGACCCATATTCTCTGTTTATTCCTAAGGTTGGTCAGAAGTTGGTTGGAGATGACTAGACTCTTGAGCAAATCAGAAACCTGTGTTACGATCCATGAACAACTCGCAAAACAACACTGAACAAACAGGACTACGCAACAAAGATGAGAGCAGCCAAGGAACTGCAGTATCGATTGACCGAGCTGTGAAGCCGCGTCAGTGATACCCAGTATAATCAACACTCGCAATATCTGTTATATGAACCAAGATTGTACGAAAAGGACTGCAGTGGATACAACGTAGATCTCGTACACAAACGATCATCACGGACCCATATACCGACCCACCTGCAGAGGACCCACATCGACAACGATCAATAGGACACCGAGGACCGAGTATTGAGGTCACGTCGACAACGCTCGATTGGACCGAGTATCAAGTCACTGACGATACTTGATATGAGCAGTACAATCAATCCTCCTGTCAAGTATATAAGCAAGTAGACACGCTGCCCTTATGGCATCGTGTTCAACCTCGTCAATCAACTTTGTTATTGGAATCTCACCTGCTCTCGAGCCAGAC
>NW_022985389.1:187391-251115 GCF_010093625.1 Macroventuria anomochaeta | reverse complement strand
AGAACCAATCGAATAGTGTCTACGAGCTTTGCTTAAGACACGACTTCAACAGCAAAGTGACAAATGGGAGCTGACAAATGGGAGCTGACAAATGGCTGGGTGCTGATACAAGTATAAGGACTGGTAGGGTTGTTCTTGGCTGCAAGCCATGTCAGAATGACACCATGGTGGATGCTCAGCAAATGTCACGGGTATTTCCCCTTACATGTACCAGCCAGCCCTTGGACAGACTCTGGAGCCAGACTGGAGGCTCACGGGCCACCTGTATATATTCCTCACAAACCTTGAGGCTCAACCATCAAGGATTTGTCTAATCTCATCCCATTTGGCCCCAGGCGGCCCCAATCCATCCTGTGTCTGTGTAAGGAGGTGCCTTGCACTATGCCTATATATTAGATGCAGAGCCCAATATCAGCAGTTGTGCTGATATTGATGTACTTTTTGGCCATTTGGCACAATGGGGCTCTGCATTGTTACAGTCTGATTGCCTGCCTACAGTGACCTCACAACTAAGCTAACAACACTAGATAATCTATTGCAATAGCTATAGGCAGCTTCAAGCAATATTTGAGCTTCTAATAACCATGTATGAACGTGTTGTGTGAGCGCTTGTATGGGTGGTGTTCTGCCAAGCTTTTTGTGAGTGGGCGTTTTTTAGTACTGCGAGTGCCAGCCTAGTTGTGCTGTACCGTGCACGGTCACCCAACGCCCGGATTCAACCAACACCCGCTCCAAGCCTTCACGCCTACCACAAAAATGAGGTTGTAGAGCCACATACAATGGTTATTATTATAAGAAAACTTGGTGGTTTGTTCTATAGACCTATGCAACAAAGTTCCTCCATACAAATCAATTATATAGGGTGGCGGTACGGCCGCTGCGGGTTGTGTGAGTGCGAGCTGGCGGAGGAGGCGTTGCAGGCTTTGGACAACTACGAGCACCTACAGCACGACGTGCAGGCTTCTTTTTGGCTGCAGAAGCTTTTGAGGTTATGCGATTACCTCTTTGGGACAGTTGTATAGCTTTTTCAGTGTCGTGAACTTGCTTTTGACGCTCTCGCTCTGCCTTGCGTTCAGCTGCTTCTTGGGCCTTCACAGCTTTCAGCTGGTCTCGCTCTTCCTTCTCCCTCACCCGCGCCACACGCTTTTCATCTGCTATCTTGGCTTTGTAGAGCTTATTAGCGGCTTTTAACTTCTTCATTTCAGCCTTTTTTAGCTCATCAGCTTGCTTCTCTTGTTCTGCAACAGCCATGCAAGCGCGCGCCTTGCGGAAGGCTCGAGGAGACCACATCATTGCTCCGCCGTGATACTCCTGGTGTTGTTGCAAGTCCAATTGCTTATTGGATTGCTTCTGACGCTTCTGATTTTGGTATAGCTTCTTGCGCAGGCCTTCAATCTCATCGTGAAGGAGCTCTACCTGTGTTGAGAGGTGATGGATAGTTTGACCCAGCTTCCGTGCACCTACACTGCGCGGATCCTTCACCTCTGCACGTAGGGTTGAGCAAGCCCTGAGCCACTCGTCTGCAGAATAAGCCGTAGAAGCAGAGGAGACTGATCCTGAGTCCTCAGGGGTTATGTGGCGGAACCTATTGAGTATAATGTTGGGGTTTACTGGGTATATACCGGTGGCTGTGAAGGCCTTCTGTACAAGCTCCGCATTGAACGTAGATACCCAGGCAGGCCAGAATAGGCTGAAGAAGTCAGCCTTCGACAGCGGGGATAGGCCTTGGGATTGCTGGAGGTGGTCATCGAGTTCGCTGGCGTAGTGAGAAGAGAGAGGCTTGAAGCAGACTACATCCAACGGCTGCAGAGTCTGGGTACTGTGAGGGGGTAACACTGCAAGTATGATCCGTTCCTGGTGACAGTATTTGATGAAAGCCTGCGTCAGGTGACTACCATGGCCATCTACAATCAAGAGGCGGTACTTCAACCGCGCCTTTGGCTTGGTATAGCGGTCAAACACCTGTTCAAGCCAGGCCAATCCAATGTCGTCGTTTGTCCAGCCTTTAGGCAAAGAAGCCACGTGAATTAGGTGTGTTCCTGCCTCGATATCGGCAACCCAATGTCTCTGGATGGTCGAGTTTTTCGACTCAAAGATGATACCAGGAGGGAGAGCAGTACCATCCGCGCAAATTGCAGCCAACAGGCTCACCCACTCACGTGAGCCATCTTGACGAGCCTGCCTAACCTCCTTCTTCTCATATTGACGCCTGCTGAAGACGCGCTTCGACCTGCCCAGCACTCCAACAGCAAAGCCCTTCTCATCCATATTGTACGTGTGCTCAGGCTCAAGGTCATACTCGGCTATTTTCTGTTGCAACAAGTCAAAGTACAGCTTGTACTTATACTCTGACTCAGCGTTGTGACGATTATGTCATCCTGACATGGCTTGCAGCCAATAACAATCCACCCAGTCACACCTCATGGAACATCATGGAACCTCATGGAACCTCATGGAATCCCATGGAACCTCATGGAACCCCATGGAATCCCATGGAACATCATGGAACCTCATGGAACATCATGGAACCTCATGGAACCTCATGGAACATCATGGAATCCCATGGAACATCATGGAATCCCATGGAACAACACAGAATCTTCTAGTTGCTGACAAATGCTGACAAATGATTACAAATGATTACAAATGCCAATGTATCTAGAACATTCCAGGAGCCAGCAGTCTGTCTATAAAGGCAGCCTGCCCTCCTGCTCAGATAACTCATGCTTGCAATTCAAAACTCAATCCACTCCTTCAATTTACCTCAACAACTTCTTCCTCAACTCACTCCTCACTGATCCTTTGTGGTATTCCCACACTTGATCCCTTCTTTATCACTTATCCTTTTTACCACTTGGGGTATCCCCACACTTGGTCTCCTCTACACCCTTATCTCCAACAAGCCTGAACCATCCTTCCACCAATCCTTCCATCTCAGAGAGCAGTTGGTATCCCCAGCTGGCCCCCTCTCACAGATTAGAGTCCATACCCGTTGTCCATTGAGCCGTGAGCTGGTCGCTGTGACGGTTGAGGAAGCGTGTAACCCAGCTATTGGAGCAGCGATCTGACACAACTGCAGACGCAAAATTTTGCACCATGTCTCTTGTAGGTGGTAAGCGACGTGCTGTGAGCTCCTCTATATACCTCACAAGGTCTGCTTCTTGTTGGTCGCTGAGTTTGCGTTGGTTGTGGTTGGCGACGTGTTGGGGGACCTGCACACGCCTATGCGCGCGCAACAACGTTGTGCAAGAAACACCATGATTTTTTGCAATTGTAGTATAGACAAGTTTTTCATCTGGCTTCAATTTACGAATCTGCTCAAGTGCATCTTTAATTCCTGGCATGGTTGTTGAGTTATTACGCGTTGAAATAACGTCTATGTGTGGTGCACCGGGCGTTGGTTGAATCCGGGCGTTGGGTGACCGTGCACGGTAGGTGCTCATAGTCACCCGAAGCTTGCAATGCCAACCCCAGCACCTTGCACTCACAAGACCCGCAGCGGCCGCACCGCCACTCTATATAATTAAATCACATAGAGACACTTTGTTGCATAGGTCTATAGATCACTCCACTAAAATATCTCATGATAATAACTATTGATTGTGGCCCTACAGCCTCATTTCTGTCATGCTTGTAAAGGTGCCGGAGCGATCGTTGGTTGACTCCGATCGTTGGGTGCACGGACACCGTAGTGCGGGAGCAATCGGTCCGAAAGCTGCCCACCCTTTCCCCTCGACTCTGCTCTACGCGACTTCTTCTATCTCTTACTATCGAAATACTCAACCCTTCTACAGTACGTGTAGGAGTGGATCCATCGACTCTCCCGTTAAAGTATCACTCCTCTCAGAAATCCTGATCCTAAAACCTTTCAATGTGGCGCGTCGATGTACAAGATGCACAAGTCCGCTGAACAAGAAGAGCACGTCGGTTATAGCTCGCGTTCTCGAATGACAATATTTTCAGGTTGAATGTCGCGATACGAACTAGACTCTCTTAGCGCTGAAATTGGGATGCGCTGCTCTACTGAAGCGAGGAGCGTCTCGTTGTTCGACGACGTGTTTCGCGCCAAGTCGCAAACAGAACTCCGGTTCCCACACACTTTGTTCCAAACAATGTTCTCTGTCTCCAGTCTCTGAGGTATCCGAGTACTGTTGAGACCGGACTCGTCGCCGGATGAGATCTGCCCGGATCTGCCTGTCGTGCCCGAGGCTTGATTCGTGACACTGTTCCTGTCGCGTACCCCGAAGGGACCTCCCGGGAGTGTCACTCAAGCTTCACAACTGTCGACCTCAGCTTTTGGGTTGGCAGTTCGCAAACGGTCTGCCAATGGTAAGCCTTGCTAATCCTATAATTGACACTACGGATTCTTGTTATAGATCAACCTCTTGTGCTGGAAGCTTGGCTGTATTTGTGTTCGCCGGAACTCAGGCTGCACCAACTAAGTGTTCGGCAGCCTCACCATCCGCCAATGTGTAGCGCACCATTGCTTTCCTCAACTAGCAGCGAAAGATGGTTCCGATGACTGAACATGAGACGATACCAAATGCTAGGGGTCGTGAATAGTACAGACCGTATGCGCCAGTCGAGAGATTGTATCACGTCCGTTTGCCCGAAGCGCAATGTATCCGGGGCCATAGTATGCCTGGTATAACATGTGCCCAGTCGCCTTTCAACACCCTCTTTCATAAGTCTTTGCAATCTCGAACTCCTTAGAGCTAATTCATAGCCGTTCACACTGGTCACTATGCGTACTAGCAGATTTTGTGCAGCTGCTCTTGTCGCCAGCTTCGCCTCAGCGGCACCTACTGCCAAGCGACAGTCTGGTCTCTCACCAGATGGCAACTACTTTCCACTCCCAAACGGTTTCCCAGATTCCAACAGGGATGGCGAAATCACAATTCAGGACGGCGCACATGGTACCTTACCAAACGGACCACCTCCAACTGCACTCAGCGCGGAAGGAGTCACCAACCTCAAGCTCATTGCGCTGAACGAGCTTTTCGAAGTGGCCTTCTTCACAGAACTCATATACAACGTCACAAATAAAGTCTCTGGTTACGATCTAGGAATGGGCCATGACTACATGCTGGACTCACTGAACGCCATTGTCAATCAAGAAGAACTGCATGTACTCAATGCGAACGGCGCACTTGAGCACTTCAATCAAGAGAAGATACAGCCATGCAAGTACAACTGTAAGTCTTTCATAGGAATAGTCCTCACAAGCCCAGAATAACACCATCACAGTCCCAGTCACAGACTTCCAATCCGCCATCGCCCTAGCCGGCACCTTCACCGACGTCGTTCTCGGCACACTTCAAGACGTCAACCAGATCTTCGCCAAGAATCAAGACGACGGACTTGTCCGCGCCGTGACATCGGTCGTCGGCAACGAAGCCGAACAAGAAGGGTTCTTCCGCCTGATGCAAAAGAAGCGCCCTTCTTCCCAGCCTTTCCTAACAACAGCAACCCGCGACTTCGCATTCACCGCTATCCAGGACTTCATCATCGAAGGGTCTTGTCCAAACATCGGCACTATCCCGCTGAAGAGGTTCAAGCCGCTTACTGTGGAGACGAAGATGATTCCGGCGGAGGACCAGAATATCAAGTTCTCGTTTTATATGAAGGATGCGGGGATGTACGATACGAATGATATGCGGCTAACGTATCTGAATGGACAGAACCAGCCGATCGTCAAGACGTTTGAGAACGTGAAGATGGAGGGCGAGAAGGTGTTCTTTGAGGCCCCGTTTCCGTATGATGATTTTCTTATGAATGGTTTGACTATCGCGGCGGTCACTATGGGCGCGGAGGAGTTTGAGAATGCGGATAAGATGGCTGAGGCTGCGGTGTTTGGGCCGGGGCTTATTGAGGTCGATTGAGCTTTGCCCTTGTGGTTGATGGAAGTTGGTTGGGTGGTTTATTGCATAGCGCTGGCGTTTTTTTGACGCCTTAAGGAAGCCCTTGTCAAACGTATAATGTCTACACAGTATGCCTCGATGGCTTGTCAAATGGTCCAGAAAGGAGGTTGCCATCGATGTCATATATCGGTTTTAGCTCACTTGTTGACCATGTGACAGGATTCTTCGGTGTAATTCGTGTCGGTAGTTTGATCGTGTTACCCATGCTCCTCAGAAAGTCTTTGATCGAACTTGGCCACTCGGGGTCGTTCCATACGTCAAACACTAGTTTCATGTATTCTGGATCTGGCATCTCACTTTGTCGTAGGTACATCAAGGCTACGCCGAGCGGGAACGACACGGCTGAAGCACCTGTAACACCGTTGTCCTTTTTGAACAGCCAAGGCACGGAACGTACGATAAGGCGAGCAAAGGGTCGGCCGCGTGGACAGTTGAGGTACGGCGGGAGAGTATCGTTTGACGAGAAGCGTAAGGCACGGTCGAGGCATTGGTACAGTAACGTTGCTGTCGCCCAATAACGGAGGGAGAGCGACGCAACACTTAAGTTAGGAAACTCGAGTGGAATTGGTGCTTCGATGTCAGGGGTGTAGACTTCATGCGAATTTTTCGCGAACCATGCGTTTAGGTTGCAGTGTACAGCCCAACATTTTGCCGTTATTTTTAGCCTTAGATCGTCGAAACGCTCATCGCCAAACGACATGTGATCCAGGTAATCCAGTTCTGCGAGAACCTCTGGCAGTCCTAGGAGGATGTCGATGATGGTGTCGCTTGCGGGCTTGACTCGCCCTCGCCATGGAATTGTCTTCCACTGTTCCTCATCGAACACAACCGGCTTTCGAGACCGGACCCCAGTGATGGCCTGTCAGTCCGTGAGTGAGAGCCGAAAAGAGAGCGATCGGGCGTTGACTTACAGAATTGTATCGTGCAAGCGTAAACATAAGGTGCGCAGCATCCGTAGTAAAAGCCTCAGGTCCTCTAGATACAATCAAGGCGAGCTCACCCTGAGCATGGGTCATCCAGTTCCTCGCCTGTGTCAAGTTCTCTCCATTATCAGCACCGTACAATATCTCGTAAAGTCCCATCAGTCTTGTCGTGGCGAGTAGAGCCTCAATGGTTGGTCGGTTGGGGTTCTGCAGTGATACTCCGAGCTCCTGGAGCGCTTTACCATACAGCATCCGACCTTTGCGAAGCACAACCTGGTCATTCGATCTTTTCCCGAGCGTGACTAATCCAACAGCAAAGATTGTCTGACGAAGTGCTTCTTCTCGCAGACTCAATGTCGCCAGAAGCTTAGAAAATGGGTTGACCAATTGCAAGGCGCCTCCCGCGTCTTGATACGCAGGAAACAGGTCAAAAACAGCCTCCATACCTTTCGCACTGAACGCAGTCTGCGCAAGAGATGGAGGTATCACGTGGTAGGAGGAGGCCGTAACTGCCGCCAAATCCATTGTGGGGTCTCGACGTGGGGTTGGTCGGGTGCTAGCCAGAGGTGATGGAGGCTCATACTTGCTGGTGATGAAGACGCGGTCTAGGTCGTAGCCTCCACATACGATATTCCGCTCAAGGCATTGGCTGCAGGCAGGTCGTTTCAAGTCGCACTTCACTCTGTCAGTATGGCTCAAAATAGCAGCGGCTCTTCATCTCAACGGGAAGGAAGCCTTCACTTACACCCTTCTTCCTCTTCCTGCACGTCACACACCCCTTAGATCTTCCCGGAACGCCCACCATCGTCGCATATACAACCTATCGCGAGTACGTTGGGCACGAAGGAGTAGTAGCAGCGCACAATTCTCCGCATTGGGGAATCTATCGCGCTTTAACGCCCGTACCGTAAGATACGCACAGGCCTACTCAGATCTGAGCCGCTGCGATTCGCAACGGTCCAAACAGTCGGTGATGCAATCAGCGCTCGCAAAGTAAGCAACACGTGCAGCATGCGAAGTGTGAGCGAATGGCGGGAGTAAGGCCTCCCATTTCCCCCTCGCTTTTCGTGCAGGGTTAGCCGGTGAGACTTCGCTTTGGGCACATTCTGCGCCAGGCAAGTTTACACGGATGACGTTCACAGTCCACATCCGCGACTGCGATCTCAGAGCGGGCTTGATCGATGAAAAGATGCGAAAAGGCCCGTCCGCGCTTCGCTTCGTGCCGCAGCAGATCTACGCGAAGATCAAATACGCTGACAAGGATTGCGGCAGGGTGCGAATGCTTACGAATGTAGGCTGGATCTATTATTGCGAGTCGCCTCATCGTGATCATCGCGGCGACGATCATATCGACAAAGGCCACTACATTGTCTGGCCTTGGGCAAAGATCGCCCATACTATTGCTGATGACATGGATTTGGTGGCTGAGTACTCTGCTTGCGCATCATACGCAGACGGCAGCGACCCGACCAAAGTATCTGCGGTCCTTGCAGATATCAACGGTGATGCTTCCGCCGCGAACGCAGGTGCAGCACTGGACGTGAACTTTGGTATGGCGTTGTGGCTCGCGTTTGCGGTGCATGCGGTCGGTATCGAGGTCTACGCAATTCATCTCGCCTATGATGGTGAAGATATGAAGCTGACATATATGTAGCTGCATATCACTCCCAGAGAAGCCGAACGCTTGAGACGGATCAGCTACACACGACAACTCGAAGCTGGCATGCATAACCTTGGTTCTGCCGGTTTGACTACCGATCGACATGGTGATGCGAAGCCATGGTTGCTGAGGTTAAGAGAGCGAGCAATGATACTCTGTTGGCGAAGCTGGATGACAATGTGGTAGTAAAGTGGTTGATCCGGTCCTTTCACTGTATTATTGATCTTACAGAAGCCTATAGAATTAGTCTTTGATCATGACTTCTCTGTGGTGTCGCTACTCAGTCAACAGGTCAAGTTGACTCAGGCGAGATGGGTGTTTTAAAATCCCAACTTATACAATTGTATATTCGCGCAAGCCAAACTCCTCAAAGTCGTCCCACCTCGCCCCAGGGTCAGTATTTTTGACAAACTCATGCCATAATCATGATCGACCACAAACGCAAGATTGTCCATAGTGTACACCTGCTCACCGCCCGTCTTCTTGAAGAGTGGCCGAAGTATAAAAGGATAGTTCATGCCAAAGAGCCCGACCACAATATCACCGGGTTGCACAGCGGTCAACGGCCCGGGATGATATAAGCGTCTACGTGTTCCTCTTAGCGACGAACATTTTTCGGTGCCAAGTGTGTTCAGTATATCGTGAAACCGCTCCCAGTATGGGTCATTTGAAGAATCACTCCAAGAATCGTACACTTACTCAGGTTCACAGCGCTCAGCAAGAACTGTCTCGAATACTTCGCGGTCGACAATATCGTCACGAGTGCGAAAAGCAGCCCTCTAGGATTTTAACGATATGTGTCGAGGTCTAAGTATATCGTTGTAAAAATCATGCACGTTCGCAGCTGAACAAATCTGTACTGGACGCAGCGACAGTCCCGATGTAAAGGCCGGCAATATGCAGTCGTTCTAGGCCTTTCGAAAACCGTGCGCGTGGCGGAAAATGAGAGATACCTTCAGCAGGAATACCGTCGTCAAATTTAGAAGGGAACAACTGATTGATCGTTCTCGTCGAAGCTTGCAATTGGCGTCCGAGATGGAATAGCCAGATCGAATGCCCACGACGGAAGATGAATGGGTATAACGGAAGGCCTTAAAGGTATATTAGGTGGTAGGCGTAGTGGGAACTATCATGTATGGGAGTTCGCTACCCAACACCATATAACAGGAAGCTTCGATCAATATCTGTCGTATAATTTTCGAGTAGTCCGGAATGATCAGCATCTGAGGTGGAAATATGGTACAGATATCGAGTAATCCATAGACTTGGTCTCGTGGATCAGTTGCCTGCAATTCAGCAGCTTTGTACAACTGATCTATGAGATTAGCGGTTTTACGTTCTCTGATATCTTGGGAACCTTGAGCTTTCAAGATCGCCAATAAAGATTCATTGGCAGCCTTTGCCGGCCGCTGTTTGAAAGCATAATGTATGTCGCGCTCGACTTATACAACGTCGAGATAATCGAAGAAGTCGTTCCAAAAGAGCCTCCCAAGAACCGAGTTGCAGTACAGGCTACGTTTCGCAAGAACGTCTTCCTGTGTTACTCAGATGCGGCCAAACCAGGAACGTCGACATAAACGCCTCAGAGCTCTCATCAGATATATCGCCTCTCCAGTTGATTCCGGGATTCAACGATGCTTGATGTTATCGACGATATATTGATCATTCGAGCGCTCTGTGCCTAGCCATACCGTGACGTGTTCTGCAGACACAAGTATATCACCCATAAGCTGAGCCCGTTGGCCTCGTTCTTCGGTGTCGCCTCGGTTGATGCACAGTGCGTCTATCCAAAGTAAGTGCCGCTCATCGTGTTGCGAAGCTGGAGGAGGGCACATTGGGGGGACATCTCTCTTTTCCCCAAACGTACGATAGAGCGTTGAACTTTGGTCGCTTCCGTCGAAGTCTCTTGATGCGTAGGGTTATAACCAGGTCGTCCTCGTATTCGTATCACCTACATTCTTGGGTCCGGGGGCGTGTAGGGTGTATCATCCATAGTGTGACTTGATAAAGCGTAGCAGAGCCGGAATGTGACATCGACTAGTATGCAAATGTGCCTTCTTATGATGTGATGAACAGGAAGTGCGCGACAAGGCTGAGGCAGGAAATCACTGTGCAAGGTGGGAGGGTTGAAGGCGCAGCAGGCGTGCAACTGACGCAGCCTTGCAGGCGCTTACTTGCTGGAGTCCTCCGCATCGAGGTCGCGTCGCTATTGGCGAGCTGACAACACCTGGCCCGCTCGAAGCACTGTTATCTTGTGATAATAGCGCGCAGCTTTTCAAGCGCTTCGTGGTAGAAAACAAGCAGAAGTTACCATGGTGTATAACTCTCCCGATACCGGTCGAAGGACAATTGGGAAGTTGGTGTCTAACAGGCAAAGACGCGCTGTATCGATTTCGTGTAGTCTGGAGCCACTACCGCTTGACCGGGTGTGAAGGCACAAATACCA
Source organism: Macroventuria anomochaeta (assembly GCF_010093625.1). NCBI lineage: Eukaryota > Fungi > Ascomycota > Dothideomycetes > Pleosporales > Didymellaceae > Macroventuria > Macroventuria anomochaeta. Next base: position 240,165 of record NW_022985389.1, on the reverse strand, counting down.
AGCAGGCCAAAGACTTCATCTCTGGGATCGGTTGCGAGAGTAGGCGCTGAACGATAGAATTGTGAATTCAGCCTTGTTGCGCGGAAAGCCCGAACTCGCCGAGTCTTCTCACTTGATCCGTGGTTTGCATGAGAGAAAAGATCTTCGCAGGACATTCAGAGAAGACGGTTTTCTCCGTTTCAAACACACGATATATTCGTAGAATTTTGACTAAGAGAGTGCCATTGTGTCCAGATATACCGTCGGGTCTCTCTGAGACAGTGCCAATTCCTGAGCAACCCAGACCCTTCCAAACCATGGGCGTTGGCATATAGACTCGACACAGGCTAAAAAAAGACGGATCTCTTCTGCTGATTGAGGCACTTCATCGTCCTGGATACGCGCTATGGCGTTCGTGTCACACGGATGCTCGGGGCCTAGGGTTATAAGTACGCGCTCCACTAGAGAATGTTGCGGTGTATATAACCTTCAGGACCCCAGGGTCGGGGAGGTCGGCCTTTTTGTATTGCTGCGGGGCCGCGATAGAGAATATATGTCCTTCATCAGCAAAAATTGAGAATTTCTTTCTTCAAGATCGTGCTGATTGAGACATAGCGTATCAACCCACATTAACGTTGGTTTGGCGAGATTGCGGCGAACGTGGTGAAGGGTGCAGTCCAGATTGATGCCAACAGTTGTATTCCTACCATCAACTAACGCCTTCCGAGACGATAGATCCTGGCCCCATGCATACGATAGTGCATGATACTCAGAAAGCTCGTGATCAGGCTTTCGACGTGAAGGACAACGATGAGGTCGTCATCATAGTTCTCGGGTGCTAGCTCGAGAAACCAAATCTCGCGCTGAGTTGGATCGAGTAGAGTATATGGCGTGTTCTTGTTGCTAAATGATAAGGCAGCTAGGTTTGACTCGATGTAGGTTGTGGCGGTTAATGTCTTGCGCTGTAATGTGCTTCGGTCAACTTCGCTTGATCCTGACCGAGGGCAAGAGCCACCAAACAGGGGATCATGGATGGCGAAGTGTTGCAGCACAGTGAGGCTGAGTATAAACGGACCGATATGGTACTCCTTCATACGATTACAGTAACACAACCGTTTCACGGTCAAACCTCCGTACTCACACTGTTTAAAAACGCAGCTTAGTTCAATTCAACTTCAGTGAACCTCAATTTCCATCGCCCGATACCGATTGTACCCGGAACCGTCATACGAAACCATAGCAAACCCACGGCAAGTATATGACAGGAGCACGCGTGTCGCCAATGCCAATTGTGCATCTCAGAGCATGTCACGTTGGTAGAAATGGGGCTCTGAGCGCAGATACGGGGTTGCTGCCAACAACATCGTTTGCGTGGGAGGAGATGTAGTGTGGTCGTGGAAGACTCCACGCGTTCCTCACCACCTCTCACACCCCAACCTATCGACTTTTCAAAGTCAACAACAACACCACTGGAGCCACCATACCTCAACAACAGCACGTAACGGATATCAGATTCAACTCCATCAAAGGAACGGAGGTGTCTCGTCGTGCGCGAATTGGGTCGTAACGGCCCATGATAGCTTCGACAAGCACTTGCAACCTTGAACAGAGTTTGCTGTTGAGATATCCGAGATTATGTGGTAAAGTTGTACAAAGTAGATGATGGATTAGGTGTGACCAACGAAAACTCTTCTATGCGAATGCAACTCTTCCACTCAAAGCTTCAGATATCCCCAGAGTACTGCATCCCCTCCCCTTTAAACGCCCCATGAAACCCAAACGCCACCGGCCCCGGCACCTCCGCTCTCCCCAACTCCATCAAATCCCTCGCCCTCAACACAAGCAAATAACTCCTCTCCACATACCCATCGAGCACAACTGTCAAGAGCACGCCATCATCCTCCGCCTTGCCCTCAGGATCCGCAACGAAGATTGGCTCCCCGGGCGTATGCCCCTCGCACTCCCAAAATATCGAGGTTTGTGTGATATTATCGAATTTGGCGATCCCGTCCATGAATGAGGACTTCAAGCGATCAGTGACGCCGTATGTGTACCGGTGGCGGCTGGTTAGGTAGGAGGGATTGATGGTGGGGAGTTCGACGGAGATCATTTTGTCTGCTAGGAAGAGGCGCTCTGCTTCTCTGTGCTCGGAACCAGTGGTAGGAGAAGAGACGTTTGGGAGCCGGAATTGTGCCTGCATGGGCAGACAAGAGAGGCGCTTCTTGCCGGCGTATTCTGAGTCTGGAGTCGATAGCGAGGACAGGAGATTGTCGTAGTAGAAGCGGTGGATTACGTCGGTGTTTTCGAAGAGGGAAAGTTCGGTGATGACATCCGTTTGGGTAGGGTCAGTGGTCGATGGCTCCTCCCAGGCGTTGACGCTGTGAAAAGAGAATAGAGCTGAGCTTTGGTATGCGGCTACGAGCCCGCGGTTGTGCGTGCGGTCGATCACGTACCATGTTGCTTTAGAAGTGGGATCGAAAGGTGCGATAGCCTGGACTATGTTTTGATGATACAGGATGGAGGTGCCGGCCCAAGTAAAGTGGCTGTTCCAGACACAAAGGATCACATAGTTCTCGGTGAGAAAGAGCGAATGGATATATGCCGGTGTGCCATGAAAGGTCGCAAGGATGCCCGTCTTGCCAGTAGACGCCGAGCTGCGGAAGATGCGATAAGTGGAATTCTTACCGAACTCCAGGTTGAAGTTGAAGATGTCGCCTGTTTTGGGATCAGATTTGGCGTGGGCAGCAGATATGTGCCCCTTTAGATCAGGGTGCAGAGACTCCTGAAGAGCGATGCCTTGGGGTTCCAGAGTCTCGGGATCTATCTTCTTCACCATGTGGTGGTCGCTCTTTGCGTGTAGGGTCTGGATGCCGTTTGTATGACCGTTGATCGGAGGTTTCTCCACGCCCCCGGCTCGGCCGCCACCAGGCATATTAATCGAGAGTGTCACGCCCACATTCCTGTTATCGCGTGCTGGAGGCACGAAAACGGCCATGACTTTCTTGAAGAAGCTATTGCATGGGTCCCGCTTCAAAGCAAATGTAAGGCCTTCACCTTTGCCAGTTGCACGAACATGCTCGAGATACTCATCCACGGTCCTTCGAGATCTGTAGCTGACTTTTGCAGGTCCATGTGTATCAGGGAAGTCTATCTGGAACCGATGAACAGCAGAGAACCCGTCGAACCAATGCTTCGCTGCGAATTCTCTGCCATTCTCGGATTTGGCCTTGTAGCCTAGTGGCCCGGTTCGGTATAAGACACCGGCCGCGTAGTGTGGAATGTCACCCTTAACCCTTAACGTTATGGGTACGAGTTCTTGGTAGGCTGTGTCGAACCCAGCGTCATTCGGCCAGGACCCCATTGTCGTATATCAATGTTCGGAGCGGATGTAAGGAATGGATTTTTGAACTTGGTCGCCACTCGGCCTATCAATAAGACACTGCAAGGTCGAACTGTATTGCTTTGTTGTGGTCTCAGATAGTTGTACGGAGCGATCGGTGCTGTTGAAATTGGACAAGGAGAATACTGCTGATGGTGTTTATGAGAAGATCAATAGGGAGGATGGTTGGAAGAAGGATCTCGACCTGAATGCACCACCTTAAGACGTTACCACAACGGCCGCAACCCTGCCAAGCGGACATAATATCAGACCGCGTTGGAGTCTGCTCCGGACATTGCTAGGCGGAGCATACGTGTGGCTCCGGACTGTCCAAGACGGGAGGCGGCGCATTCTAGCGCACGTGGAGTCGCTTGCCCTTGTGATGAGCTTAGCGAGCGGTGTAGGACGACATCTTATAGTAAGCTACGGCCGTGTCTCTGGAAAAGTGAATCAGCGAGACTAAAGACCCGGGGTCGTCAGCAAGGTCCATGACGGCAGCTCACAATTCGAACTGTCAGGTGCAACCTTGTGATCGTTGTGCCGACCCGTCCGCGGTTACGGCCGCAAGACAGACAGCAACATCGACGTTTCCCCATGCCTACGCGTCAATACTGGCTGCAAAGAAGTCAAAGGGCACACATTCTGAATGTCATGCTATCCGTATGATACCTGTACGACTATTGACTTCCAGAATTGATGGTCGATCGTTATTCCCAGGCAGCCTGGTTCGAGTGGGCGAGAAGGCTTGCACGCATTGGGTAAATATTGGCGACTCAGCCGCGTCGTGCGAGAGGGATTCGCTTGACAGCAAACTCGTTAGTGAAACGGCGCGGCATGCTGTGGTGAGGTACTTTGAGCTGTGCATGTAACCTCAACTGTACGCGAAGCGAGGAAGTGGTGAGCATCATGGAAGGTGAGAAACATCCAGATGACCACGCGGAAGCGAACTAAAGATGTCGAATAAACAAGAGAAGGTTTGTAAACAGCCATCTCCCTAAAGCGAAAGTAATGTTATTGATAGTAATCATGGAGGGACAGCCTCGTTCACTACAGACTCTTGCTTGCAGAGCACGCTAGAGGGAAAGCAAGCTAGCTCAGCCCCACGGCGGGCGCTGCATCATTGATGATTTCAACATTTAGAGATTCCCTACACAAACGTACAAACTCACAACCTCCACATTTACATCCAAGGTCCCACGCTACGCCTGTACAGCTAGGACTGTACAGTCTTGTCTAAACCTCGACTTTCTCAAATTTCCCTCCAAAGCCAGCAAACGATCAATTCGAAAGGCATCAAGGCCCCGCAACACCATGGGCGCCCTTCTCTCCCTCCCAATAACCCTTCTAAACTTCCTCCTACCATTCACGAAACCGGGGACGCCGATACTGCAAGACCTCATCCACACAGCCATTCTCTGCGGCACACTCTACTACGCTCCTCAGATCGCAGAATGGTACAACACACGGCAGCTCGGGAACATAACGGATGGCGTAGGGCAACATGACGGTCAAGATCAAGAGCAGGACGCACAACAAGAGGATCCGCATAACGCACGAGACACACCTCAAGACCCACCAGTACAACAAGACCGCGCAGCCTCCCAGCCGCAAATCGAAGACGGAGATGAAGCACCTGCACCACAGCCCGGTCCCGCCGCACCTCCCCAACAGCCAGAGCAGCTAGTACCCGACGAAGCAGTCGCAGGTCCCGCAAACGAGCGCCCACGCCCAACGCCCGCCAACCGCGCTGTAGGCGCCAAAAAAGCTAAATCCCTCGCGCGCAAAGACCAGCGGCGCGCATACCATGAATTCCACCGGCAAGAAGCCGAGCTGCGCCGCCTGCAAGCCGCCGAAGGCGCAGAAGAACGTGAGGCTGCACTTGCAGCGGAGAAGGCGAGACGCGCGGCGGCCGAGGCGGAGATTGTGGAGCGTGAGAGACGCGAGAGAGAGGAGGTGAAGAGAGAGCGGGAGAGAGAATTGCAGGAGGAGCAGGAGAGGAGGGAGAGGGTTGTGCAAGTAATTAAAGAGGAGGTAGAAACGAGGGGAGCTGTTGATTTGGTAGATGTTGCGTGGAAAGAAGGGAAAGATCAGTTGTGGGTTGAGAGACTTGTGAGGGCGAGTGGGCTATTGGCGCAGCTGTTGAGGGATGGGGCGAAGATGATGGTTACGAGTCAAGGGTGGTTGGTCAGGGTTGATAGGAACCTCTTGGAGCAGGCGTACAAGGAGGCTGAGGAGTTTGGGGAGGCGAATGAAGGGAAGGTTGGCTTTGAGGCCTTTGGGGATATGCTGGAGAGGGCTGTGAGGGCAAGAGCTAAGACCTGAGATCGAGACAGACATGTTCATGACGAGGAAGATACCCATAAAGGAGCCCACTCATGAAACGCAATACAGGCGACTGCTTTTCGTGCATGGTAGGTTGGGCCGTAGATGCAGACCAGCATGTTCATGGTACTTGGTGTGGCGTCAACCTGAGCCTTCACATGAATCGTGGGACTTGATGGTTGACATGAAGTAAAAGGTATATAAGACATGTCTGGATTCGTCATCTCACTACATGTCATCTACTTGAAGCTGATACTTTTTAGCCTGACTATGCGGCGCGGCGACCTCTGTCTGTCTCTCGTCCCAAGCACACCCTTCACGTACAGCACAACACCTAAGAGGTTCTCGAAAGTGGTATCGAATTGTCCATTTTAATCATGCAACCATGAAAGAGGTGTTTATTCGCCTAGAGAGCCGTTGACAATGCATCAGATCCCCCATACCATAGAACCATGCCAGGATAAAAACTCCTTCCAGACACCACCAGTAAGTACACACCACAGCCCTGAAACCGTTTATCGGTTGGACTTGGCGACACGCTCGAGCTCGTCCTTCTTCTTGATGGCGTACGAGTTGGAGGATCCCTTGGCGGCGTTGATCAGCTCCTCAGCAAGGCACTCGGCAATGGTCTTGACGTTGCGGAAAGCGGCCTCACGGGCACCGATGGTCAGAAGGGCGATGGCCTGGTTGACGCGGCGGAGGGGCGAGACATCGACGGCCTGGCGACGGACGGTACCAGCGGAACCGATACGGGTGGAGTCTTCGCGGGGACCGCAGTTAACGATGGCATCGACGGCGACCTGGATGGGGTTCTGGTCGGTCATGATGTGGATCTGCTATGTATTAGCACCGCTTTCCCAGGCTCTTACTTCCATGCCATGACAATCGGTATAGAGGACGTACGATCTCGAAGGCGTGGGCGACAATGCGGACAGCCATGAGCTTCTTTCCGTTGTTGCGGCCGTTCATCATGAGCGAGTTGGTGAGGCGCTCAATGATGGGGCACTGGGCCTTCCTGAATCGCTTGACGGCATATCGGCCGGCAGAGTGCGATGTGTAGACAGGCGAGCGGATCTGGATGTAGTCGCTGGAGCATCAGTTAGCCGATGGACTTCGCAGCAAATCTATCTCCCATTCCCCGGTTGCCAAAGTATACAGTATGCAAGTGTAGTATATGATATCCGATGTGCGCGCGGATAGACGGGGGATGCGGTTCAAGTAACGTACGTGAGCGAGATGTCGCGGACTTCGACCTCCTCGTAAGACCACTGCGCCATGTCAGCCTGAGTTCTGTGTGCGGCAATGCGCCGCCGTTTTGCCAGTGCCAACCTTGTTGAACAGCTTGATGCTGCCAATCTCCTCTGTGACCTCCTTAGGAAGAACGGGGTAGCCAGCCTGGCTCTCGACCTCGATTTCGCCGTTGTCAGACATGATTGCGGTTGCTGATGTGGAAGGACGGAGGGCTGGAGGTTAGTTGTCGAGTCGAAGCACTGTCGAAATCGCAAGCAAAGAGGCTAAGGTGCGAAATTCATGTGGTCGGCTAGGTGGAGAGCTGGCCCTATTTCTCATTGGCGGTCCAAGCGAGCTGTGGGCTCGTGCGTCAAGACGCCAACATCGTCACCGTGACTGACGAACAACACGATGATGCTCTCGAAGCTGCAGCTTTATTTCTCAATGCACAATTAAAGAGCTCGAAGAAGATCAAGTTTAACACCAAATGTCGATTATGCTATATCCAACTCCATGCCCAACCGTGGTATCTACCTCGCCGAGCCTATCCAGAACAACCAAACACTTATCCAAAACGCCATGCCTGAGACCGCTGAGGCAGAGCAGCAAACCAGAACGCCATGCAATGCCGCTCAGCAAGTCGTAAAGCTGAACAAAACGTAAAATATCTTCATCCAAAAATTAGCCATGCTTCAAGTCTCACCCCCAACTCTATCTCCGGCCGATTCTAGAGACTGGTGCACTGATGTCTCGCCTCTCCTTCACGCCATCAAGCATCTGCTTCATCGGCGTTCCGTGGCCTTCAGCCATGCTTCGGGCCCTACCCCGTCGCTCGCGAATGGCCTGGAGTGCAGCTTCACGATCGAAGGGCACGTTGTTCAGTTGCAACTCGCCGAGGACCGGGGTGCATTCATTGGCCACTCCGTGACCGACTGTGAAAGGGCTCATCAGCTGCCTGCCAGGTCGCGGCGCTGGCGTTGCTGGTGAGAATGCAATCGGGATGGTGGTTGTGGTCGTCTTTGTGACGTAGGGTGTGCCAGGTCCCGGGGCGACTGGTGTGGGAGGCTCCATCTCCTCGTCACTATCGTCTTCGTGGATAGCAATGTCTGTGCTCTTGCTCTCCTCTTCGACACCGCCCTGGGACACGGCTGACTGAGGCTCGTACTCGAACGCTGCCTCCAAGGGGGCAAGCTCGCTGCGAGCATCTGAGTAGCGCATGGTCGAGTGTGTTGATTCTCTAGCGGACTGACGAGGAAGAGAGCATTCTGGCTGAGCCTTAAGTGGTGAAGGAACAGACTTGAATGTGCCGGTTGTAGGTGAGAAGGCAATAGCTGTTTCTGGCTCGTCGTCTTGCTGGTGAACTACGACTGTCGTCTCGGGAGTTTGCTCCTCTGGCGGTGGTGTAAAAGGTCGCTTGCCATTGGCCGGCTCGTCCTTGACAACTTCCATTGCGTCGTCACCATTGTCACTCGCTGGAGGAGTTAGAGCAGGCACGGAAGCTTTGATGGCCTCCATTTGCGCTGCGTAGCTGTTGTCGTGGACATAAGCCTTGCTCTTGTTCTCGGCAATGCGACAAGAGCAGCACTGGAACTGACACTCCATCTTCATGAACTCGATCTGATCTTCAGCACGCGCACGGTAGCGTCTCTCAGCTGCCAGCTCCTGCTGCAGGAAGCGAAGGTCAACTGCAGACTTCCTCGGCGACTGGTTTTCCTTGTCTTCGTCGTCGCACTGGATGTTGCGGGGCTTGCGTGGAGAGCGAACAGGCGACACGAATTCGTCTTCCTCGTCGTTGGTGGCCGCAGGCAGCGCAAGTTGTCCTTCAGTTGCAATGCGCAGAACCTCCTCCTCCTTCAAACTCGTCTTGAGCGCATCACGCTCGCTCTCTACCAGCTTCAGACGGTCCTTTAGTGTCAAGATCTCCTCTCCGAGACGTGCTGTGACGCCCTCCAGCTCGACCTCCAGACTGTAAAGCTGGCTCTGGTACTTCGCTGCCTCCTCAGTCTTGAACTTGACATCAGACTCGGCCCGCTTGATGTTGCGCTCTAGCCCCTGGATCTTAGCTTGGAGCGTTGGCACCTGACCTGACTTCCTCAGAAGCTCCTTGTCCTTTTCCACGTATCGCTTCTTGTATTCACGGTTCTTAGCCTCGAGGTGCTTGTTGTTGTAGTCAAGTTCGCTCTATCAATCATTAGTGAGGGCACGAATATACAAAGCGTTCGTGACGCACCAGCTTAGCGTTCGACACTTTCCATGCGTCTTCACGCTCCTTGAAAACCTTCTCCCACTTGGCGACATTGGCCTTGTGTGCTTTGCGCTCTTTCTCATACGCGTCTCTGGAGACGGCCAAGTCCAGCTCTTCCTTTGCCGCTTTCAGCTCGTTCTTCAGCTCTTCGATGCGCACCTCCTTCCGGCTCGAAGACATGGTGTACTCTTTCTCGATCTTGTCGAACTTGGCCTTTTCCTTCACGAGTAATGCCATGTACCTGTCCCGAGCTTCTCTGGGGTCCTTAACCTCGAGAGTCTCGAACATGGCGGCCAGTCCGTGGACTGATACATCGGAATCAGTTCGTCGATGCGATGATCGTAGAGGGGAGCCTTCGCGTAGTGGTGATCCAGAGCGTGAGCCAGATCGTGCAGCTGTAGGCGAGAGCACCACTGGGTCACCATATGGAGGTTTTGTGCCGGTCAGTCGCTCTGGAGAGACTGGGAAAAGTGGCATGCTGGGCGACATGGCTAGCTTGGAGGGCGAGGGTGGGAGAGAGGGCGGGTCCATCTTTTGGATGGGGGATTCGTTGAGGCGCGCCAGTATGACGGTAGATATGTTGGGAGTTCTATTCAAAAGGTGTGCGCAATCGCTGTATGCAATGTGCTAAGGCAGCTGCAGGTCGTGTAGCACCAAGTGCGCTCACGAAGTTCAGGTAGCTGCAATCAACAAACTTTAGCGAGCCATCCTTGTCCATAGCAACGCGCACAGGCCAACTGACCCTGGAATCGTTCACGATGTCATCCATCGCGTCCTTTCAACATCTCCAATCTCTGGTCACCCTTGGACATTCAGTTATTAGGAAGTAGCAGAGCTAGCGATGTTCATGTAATGCCGCTTAGCGCCAGTAGTGCTAAGCAAGCGGGCCTTCAGCTGCAGGCATTGCACGGTCAAACCCACGTCTGGAGGACTTCAACCACTTCACAGACGATATGTGGAAGACAATTACCGCGGCTTTCCCCAACAATTAGGTCAGGCAGTAAGGCTTCGAAGTGATTCTGCGTTTGCTGTGTACCCTACTCTATCGAGTTGCTTCGAAGGCACGCTGCTTGTCTCCATCTCCATTACACTGAGACCACAATAGCGTACAAGAGTGTGTTGAGCTCTTGACCCACAGCATGCTGGAAGCATCTATTCTAGGATCAACTCCAAGCTGCTGGGTCTTAAGATGGGTATGGCGCATGCCATGGACGCCATCCTGGCCCAACGCTTGTCTTTACCTTCACTTGCACTTTGACCTGTTGCATCATGCGTTCCTTTTCTCGAATACGTACAAAGATTTCTTGCGTCTTGCCACGTCCTTTTCACTGCGCTTCTGCCCCACCTGCCCGCTCAACTCCTACTCTTTCACCCACCATGCCTTGGCAACCTTGCCTCGTATGCAAAGAAGAGACCGCCAACTTCTGCAGATACTGCGTACGAACACGTAACGACGGAATACTCATTGACGCTCGTTTCTATTGCGACGTTGACTGCAGAAAGAAAGACGAGGTCGAGCACCTTAAGGTACACATGAACGTTCATCGCACCACACCTCCGAATATGGAACGCGCAACCAAGGCCGGCAAGATCGCACAGTCGCTCTTTTACGCGTTTTTGGAGAACACGTGGACCTACGACATGAAGAATGTTTGCATCAAGCGTGATCAAGATCACGATCTTGTTGCGGTCGAAGTCACGGATGGCACAGGTGTCGTGACAGCTTCAGGGGGCCACACCGACTGCAAGAGCTACGCAGGCGGGTGGCTCATCAAGTTCCCCGCTGAATCGTTCAGTGCTTTTGATAATGATGCAAAGCATGCGCTTCTGAGTGACCGCAGCTCCATTTGGGCGTTCGTGGTCATGCATGCTGCAGTGCAGGCCCTCTTTCAAGGTAAGTTAGGAAGTATTCACACATCTCCCAGTCAAGACTAACACTCCATACAGACCTAGTCGATGATGTACAAACCGACATCAAGGAGGTTGTCCACTATCCAGTCGACAAAGCATCACGTGTCGTTCACGCCCAAGGTACTTTCGGTTTCGAGACAAGGCGCCACGATCAGGTGTACCCTGATGTGGACGAGCGCGGCGACACAAAGGGCGTTTACGAGATCACGCTCAAATGTGGTGCAAAGATCGTGCTGGATCTTGCTGCCGCGCAGTGGGATCTCCCGGACGGCAACGGCGCACAAGCCCCTGTCATGTATTGGGCAGACTACTGGTCTCGCTGGGGCGCCGCGATCAAGTACCGCATTCCTTTCCGCAGCCACGCACTCAAGCATGCCGCGAAGATGTCCGGCTACCGCGTGGTCACCTCGCAGACTTTGATCATGGAGACCATTCTCTACTTCAACGTCCTTATGTCGAGTGGGTGTAAGGCCGAGCTCGGCTTCCACCCGCGCGAGCTACTCGACATGAACGAGACCTACAGTGACGCAAAGATGCGTTTCTTTGCCCAGGCTGCACGGTACCTCCAGAAGCGCCCCGTCGAAGTCGACAACGGCAACCATCGCAACGTCCTCGACGCATTCGACCTGCGCCACCCCAAGGTTATCGCTGACGCACCAAAGCCGCAGCCCAACAGCAACGGATCTCTTCCACTTGATATCGGCGACATGGCGAGGTTTGACTGGAAAGCACTCAGCCGCCTGATTCAGCAGCCAAGCTCAGAGGTCTCGTTGAAGGAGAAGAAGCGGGCAAAGGCGTTGCAGAAGGATCGGAGTGTGTACAAGGAGCCTGGTACATGGAAGATTGTATTTCTGGAGGATACACTTCCGGGTCCTAGGGTGCCAGCGGAGCGTGTCAGTGAGAATCCGGGGTGGAAGTTGGGATAAGATGAGGTGTGCATAAGCTGTGATGTCCGGGACTTTTGGCCCACATGGTCTCATCCAAGAACAGAGGGTGTGTTGCACACACGACTCATGGGTACGTTGCAGCCATCAACTTTGTGCAAGCCCTACAATAATAGCATGTTTAGGCGGGAGTATTGAGAATCTTTAACGTAAAGCATGTATGTTATTACATGAGATAGCGAGGCTGAGGATCCAAAGCTTCGCGAGCTGTAACTACCGGAGTCGTGACCCGTGAATGGACCTTCTGCTTTGGCGCCAGTGCTCTGTCCTACCCTCAGTATTGACCTTCCAGGCTCGCCTGTCTTCACTCTTCCACTCGCAAACATCTACCTCATTATACAGGATATCGCGCGTCTCCGCGGCACCACTAAAACTATGGCCCATATTCGATTATTCGATGATTGCTGCAGAAAAGACGTGCCATAGCAACTGAAACGACAGAAATGCTCAAGGAATTGTTACGACCAAGAAAAAAGGCAGCTCACTCACAACACAGACTGAGATCGAAGGTTCTAGCTTGAACATAGTCGCTTCCACAACGTCTTTCGTCGTCATAGTGCTCTTGATTGCCAGGGTGAGTCTCCCTATAAGATATTCTCATCAGCTACTAATGCCCCAGACCTACAGAAACAAGCAACAACAACAATCACTCAATACCACAACAAAATGAGCCGGCCTCTCATCTCCAACTTCGTTAACAAGACTTGCTCTGTCGGGGAGCGTGGACAGTACGCATGTGCGGAAATATTGAAGGATTGAACTGAGGTTGTATATGGGTGAAGCTACGAACAGTGTGTATAGGTCGGTAGCTGTAAACAACGCTAGTGTGACGTGGCAGGAGCACCCCAAACCGTGACATGCTCCCATTGCAAGCACCCAGTCCCTGAGGAAGGCTTATTCCGCAAGGACAAAGTATGGAAGACTTGCAATGAGTGCTCAGCCAAAGCATACGACCAGCGCAAGGCAGAGACTGCCCATGCAACTGCTATGTGTGATGCCTTAGACCTGCGCATGGCAGCTCTACGTATTAGCCAGCAATAAGAATTTGACCGACACCAGTTCCATCAGTAACAGTTCGAACAACAATGGCAGCAACAGCGGGATCCGCGAATGATCATCGATTACCTTCTGGCCGGCCCAGATGTTTACGACTCATCGCCATTAGAGCTATACGAGCAATATCGACGATTGGATCACCAAACCCAACAACTCTTCAGCCCCGAGTCTTTCCAGTCACAATCTGGCCAGCAGCCAGTAACTTATCAGAACCCTTAGCCAGAGCTGTACGTGCAGCCGTTCCTAACTTATCCTCCGGATCCAAACCAAGGTATGTTTCCAGCCTATGAGTTGTTGAATTCCAACTTCTACTGTAACCTGGAAGCCTTAGCTGATGTGCTTCAAGAACGCTCTTCGTGTCGATCTACAAGAACAGCAGCATGGCAATGACATTGCGCAATCAATTTTCGACGAAGCCGACTTCGACTTTAACATCGGTATGGAACAAGTAGACTCAACATTCTTTGCGAATCCAGTTGGTGCACATCCGCCACCTTACTGTCTAAACCGCTCAAAGAGGACTTGCATCGAGAGGCTCAGCAGCTCATTGGGAACAGCATGGAAGCTCTGTTCAAGCTGCTTGTAGAGCTAACTGGGCAGACCGACTTGAAGAAAGTCAAGATTGCACTGGACAAGCAGCTTCGACTCATGAAAGCCGCAGTCCCAGCAGACCGTAAGGCGAACGGTATTCTGTACCTAAAGGTTGGACCTCACGGTACGCATATATAGTGATAGAAGCTCTTGTGGACTTGAAACGGCAATGCTGTGAGACTGAAGCGTTCGACGGCAGAGAGATTGTAAGGAAGATCTGGGTAGATGAACAACTTCAAGTTGTAAAAGTGTAGAATATGGAGATGAAGATGGAACTAGATAAACCTTAAGAGGAAAAAGAATGCGTGCTTCGAACGACTAGACATGCAGAAAGATGGACCGATGCCGCTTCGCTGTAACAATGTCCTCACCTCAAAGCCTACCTTGTGTAATATGTTCCTCGAAGGTGGCATGCCAAAGAATGGCATTGTAGATTCGTACGTGAACCTTTCGTGAATCAGTAGACCAGGCTCTTGCGCTCAGAACATCCTTCCATGCCTCCATCCTTGGAGTGGATGAAATCACCTGACCTGTGAACATCTTTGACAGCATCGGTACCCCTGTGGCCCTCAGCCATCTCTTCCTTGATGACAATACACCCACTGACTCGCCATCTTCCACGCCCAGCTCGTCAGTGACATCAAGGCTGCTCGCAAATATGTCAAACAGCGTCACGCAATCACGCCGACGCCACGGTGCCTGAGTCTCGTCGCCGCCGTCACCATCACGGCACGGGCACTTATTTCGACTACCGGGTAGTCACCCAACTCAGTATCCTCACCTTAAACCAGACAACCTAAGTCACTTTCCGATGATCGGTGAACGTCATGCAACCCTGCTCCTCGCTCGATCCTCTCGCCAAAATCCCCGCCTACGTCACCAATCAGACCCTGAGCAGCATCACCACCCCGGCCTGCCTAGCGCTGATAATCGCAGCCCTGTCGCCAAACTCAATTGCCTGTTTGGCTGGGATGATCTTGTGAGGTCACTGTAGGCAGGCAATCGGACACAAGATGGATTGGTGCCGTCTGAAGCCAAATGGGATGAGATTAGACGAATTCTTGATGGCCGAGCCTCAAGGTTCGTAAGGAATATATACCGTGAGCCTCCGGCCCAGCCCCGGAGTACGTCCGAGGGCTGGCCGGTACATGTAAGGGGGAAGTACCCGTGACAACAAGTCTGGCTTCAATTTTCAAGGGTAGTAAAGGTGGAAGAGCATATCGGGAAGTATAGAGATGCGGCTTTGCTGTCTGTTATCTCTTTTACAGGCTTTGCTTGTTTGCAGTTCGAAGGTTGCTTGGGGATTGCGTGATTAAGTCCATTGTGGTTTTTGCAAATTTTTTGTTGTGAGGTGTAGATGTTCGGGATGCATGATTTCACCCACCGCCTCCAGCAAGAGTTGCGACATGATTGCCCACGGCACTCGAACCGAGCATATGGCGCAGGAACCTGATATTAGCATATCTAGTGACATAGCATTCGCATCAACGATTCTTACGACCGGCGATAGCAAAACCCGGCAAGGACCAGTCAGGCACTTGGGCGCGGAAGCCACAGAGATAGTCCAGGATAGATACCGGTTCCTACTCCGAAGCCACCACACAACAACTCATCCAGGTCCTCCAACATTTCATCTGCTGCAGCGTAATGGCCACTCACTACCCTGCGTCCATTAAAAACAAAAAATCTTTTCCCTGACCGCCGGGGCCTCCACGATCCAGCCCTACAAGCATCTCAAGTCAGTGCGCATCCTTACCGCGCTTAGCCCCCCATCTTGGCCTCTTAGCCGCCTGTTCCAGGGCAGCGGTCTGAGAGATGCTCTCCCGCCTCGCTAGCTCCGCTACGCATAGACGGCCCAAAGTTCGCGTCAGCCCAGAACGTCTGATGGTGCTCTTTTCAGCTCTCTACGATCTGCTAGTGGAGAGTACGAGGACGCTCGTGTGCTGAGCCGAAGCACGTTAACAAGGAAGCGCTGGGTTGATCCTTGACTGTGGCCTTGTAGACACACCACCTGATGGTCCGGAGTGTGCGACGAGGCTGACGATAGGTGTGAAGGGTTGGGTGTGGTGTCTCGATAAGCTCAGACAAAAAAGAATGCTTGGACGTTCGGCATGGCGTTCTAGACAATGGCGTTTGGTTTGAGGCTGACAGACACTGACGTGGCAAGGTAGGAGATGGGTAACGCTTTCGCAGTCTATACGATAAATTTCTATGTGGCGAGGACTATCAAACCTCGGTTGGAGAGAGATGCTGAGAAGGGTATAATGAAGAGTTGTAGATCCATCGGCGATGTGGCGTCCCATCGCCCCAATGCAATGTATCACTGCCGGTCCCAAACGCCCGCGATGCCATTGTCGCACACTGCGACAGAAAACCATGCCAGTGTGTGGTCTCCATATGCAGAGTCCGACAGAACCTTATGAGATAACCGAGGTAAGTGTACGCCGCGTGAAGTTGTGTCACCATCCTACCCAGGTTGATGGCGACTTCAACGCCGTGGCGCATGTCCATGCTTCTTTCTGACGAGTCATGACTTTTGGTAAACCAGAAACGTCTCGCGAAAAGTACCCAATGAAAAACGAGATGTAGAAGATTGTACATCGCGCTCACTACACCGTAGTAATGATGGTAGCCCGCTCAGCGGCGGAAAATGTTTAGTAGACTCTTGCGCTTAGGCATAGAGTGCTTTGCTGTCTTGCTCTCAGGAATGGGTGGTGGGACGAGGTTGGTGGTGGGCTTCCTGCTGAACTTGGACATAACCGGCTCGGATTGCTTGTGGTTGATGCTTTTGCTCGCAGGCTGCGCGGAAGGGTTCTCCTGGAGGCCCTTCTCATTGACAGCTATTCCGGAATCGAGTGGACTAGGGCTAGGAAGCGGAGGGGTGACTGTTCTTCCTTTGGTGTTAGCCTTGGAAGTCTTGCGAGAAAGCGTGATGCTACTCTTTGCCTTGGAGACACCAGATCGGCGGGAGCTCTTGGTTATAGCCCGCTTCATGCCTGTCTCCTCAGCCTGAGTCCGCTCGAGGTTCTCGATCTCGCCCAGGATGGTCATGCCGTTCATCGCGAATGCCTCCTCCTGGATGGCAACAAACTTAACGATGCCGCGATCAATTGGTACACCAATTGACTCGGTCATGAAGTTCTGGATCATGGCAGCATTGCGCTTGTTGAGTGTTGGCTGCAGCTGCACGGGCAGTGCGTTGATGGTAAGAATGTAGGTAGGCTCGAAAGAACCGCCGAGCAACAGACACGCTGAGTGGTTGACTGTTATCATAATCGATGTCTCGGGCTTCTGATAACGGGTCGAGAGATGATGTGAGAGGTCGGTGACAAGGGTGTACTCATCCTTGATCTGTGCGCCGATTAGCAATGCATGAAAGAGTGGAGCATCGTGGAGATTAGCAACTTACGATTACATTCGTCCTCAACTCTGCAACAATGGGTGCATCTTTTGTTACGCGGTCGCGAGCATTCGATGTAGTACCCTCCTTGTAGGAGAACTGTTCCTCGTAGTACTGGGCTCGTTGGCGGGAGTAAGGTCGTGCAATGTTGGCACCGGCGGAAGTGGCAGGCCGTAATCTTGAATCGTCGAATGCAGGTGTTTCTAAGACTGATCGCGGCGACGATGTGAAAGAAAGCTGCGATGACGATGTGAGTGCCTGCACGTCGTTTGACTCGGGCGAGAGGAGGGTAGTGGCGCCAGCCTGCTTGGGGAAGGCATTCGATGCTGAGTAGGTTGAGGTGGATGAAGGCCGCGACATCTTAGCTCCAGTCGAAGTCGAGTTGTTGACAGAGTGAGGCATGGCAGGGTAGGAAAGGAATATAAAAGAGTTCAAGGGTGTGACGACGCGAATTGTTTGTTTGGTCGGTGAGGGGAGCCGCGAATTTCTGAGGTGTATCCCTAGGGTTGGGACTCGCTAGATATGGACGCAAAACGGGTTGTGCAACCTAGAGCGCTGATCGCAGGTCGAGTGCGTTATCTGTGCGTGAGATGGCTTCTATCAGAGTTTGGTGGCCAGACGGCGGCTACCTCACTTGAAGACACGAGGTCTGTGGGAGGTTTGGCTGGCGGAGCAGAGTGGTGATGTATGGATGGTATGCACGCCAGGTAAGGGCAGACTGCTGTTATGTAAAGGTTTCGGTTGCTGCACACCCCGAAGATGGGTAGGAATGAACCACAAGAGGACAGGAACGGCGCTGGTGAGGAGCTGCCGGTAGCGCAACCACTTTGTGATATATAGACTACACCAGAGCGTCGGCCAGGACCAAAGTGCGTAGAGCAGTGCAACCGCTTTGGGAAACAGCGAGCAGGGGTGTCCATCACGCGCCTTTCGCTTTTGAGACATGCATAAGTTGGGCTATGCGCGGCCGCCCTTGTCTGTCTTTGTGTGTGGCTTGCTGGGTGCTGCAGCCAAGCGCCCGCGCTCCGCTCTGCCATCGGGCACCCCAGACCGTCTCAACGATGGGCATCGCGGCCGCAGCGCTCGTTTGGCTCAGCAGTCTCACGCTAAACTTGAACACCGAATTGCATTTGGGGATCAGCAAGACCATCAGCCTCCCTCACGTACGCCATAAGTGCTTTTGCCAGCTGCACTGTGCAGAGACTGCTGACCGTCAGCTTCGGCGGGTGCAGCTCGATATAGCTCTCCACTCGTCAAAGAAAAGTCGAATATCCGTACCGTCCAGCAGGCGCCTCCAGTCCCACTCGAGCGTTGCAAGCAGCTTCACGTCCGACCTGAACACTGCCTGACTTTCCAGAGCCATGCAACACACCGCTGGCGCCGTTTGGTCGTGCCTCCTAGCTTCAAAACTAAACTCCGGCGTGCCCATTCCATAACCCCCTCCCCCCAATTCGTGATAGGACTGCCCTGATTGGACTCGAATCATTCGTGTCCGCCAGCATGGTCTAGAAGTCCCTGGATTTTGACAGCCGTAGCCGTGCTTCTTCTTGTAATCTTGTTGATTTTGTATGTCTTGCGTATAGCTCTTTGATCTGCCACTATGCAAGCTGTCACCGCCCGTCAACACCTGTTGCATCTAGATCCGCCAGACTCACACAGCATGTTGGGGCGCTCTCGTCCTCCGTGATCATTTCCTTCAGATTGGTTGCGTTGCACATGACTGTCAATCCGGCATCGAGCCGAAAAACGAGGACACAAACAAGAACTAACGCTGAGCTTCCCACCCGCTCTGTGATGCCGCAGCATTACCACAAGGGAGCGCCTGGTCGCTGTATTGAGGAAGGTCACACCTCTACATGCGTCACCATCAAGTGATCCTGCAGTTATGAGGAACCTTCGAACAAATTGACTGGTCATCGTTCATCTCGCGTCGAATACAGGTACCAATTCACGATCCTCCTCAAAGGCCTCGACCGCCGTTCAAGACAGCAAATGTAGACAATACTCGGCCATTGACATGCCCAAAGGGGAAGTAGAGTACCATTTCTACGGCGCATCATCGCTGATTAGCATGTGTTCGTGGTCTCTAAGCTATAGCTCTCAATTGCAGACACGAGAAGTTAGCCAGGGTCAAATATCAATTGTTGACTTTACCCTCAAAGGAAGATACTTTGATAGCGGTTCCAGCGCAACTGACTGCGACCACACCAATCAGAGCACAATGGCGACGTTCATGTAGCCGTTTATCCTTCAGTCTCAGCTGCTTTGCTTGTGAAACGTGTCGAGTAGTACACAGTACGGCACAACGCATGTCAGAACCCTTTCGAAATGAACGTAGAATGCGAGCTGCAGTGTAACGACGTACCCAGAGTGGTACTGTAGTCTGGGTGCACACCTATGTCGTCTTCATCCTGCATCGGTTGGACGTGCCTTGAGCGGGCATTTCGTCCAACGTCTCTATTGAAACTGCCCGCCTACGCGCGTTTACGCCACAAGCGTCCACGATCGTGCATATGAGCGTTTGCATTTGGAGTCGTCTGCCACAAGTACTTCGAAAGGATCGATGTGCCGTAATTACCCTGACGGGACAGCCCGCGTAATACGATGAAGATACGCTTGTGACAGATGGCCGGCGCGGTGGTCGTGAAAGCTTGACTGGCGCATTATCGTCTGCAGTAACCTTCGAATGTAGACGAAATCTGTGCTAATTGCAACGAACGGGGATCCTGATCCTCCTGCACGAGGGCAAACTCGAAATAGTAAATCGGCTAATTAAGGGCGAACGTACATTGCTGACCTACAATCCTTCGCATGTGATGTTTGTGAGGATCGTTGAGGCAGTGTCTCGTTTTGCTGCCTCACCCCAGGTTTCTGTATGCGGATGCGCCCGCTCTTAATGGGGATTATAACGGGTCAGCATGCACACCATATGATCCTGCGCCCAAGTACTGGCAGAATCTAGCATGTACCTGCACCACGCCATCCTGAAGGGGTCGCGCCCGGAAGCAGAAGTAATAGAGGACGTCATGCTTTGCGTCGAAGTGGAAGAGTAACAAAAACCTCGCAATGTCATAGTTTGCGACAAAACACGGAATGTTCATCAAAGGTGCAGACGAGGTACTGAAGGTACTGCGCTGTTTTTGACAATGATGACCCCTCACGTGTTCGCGCGTTACGATGCGCGGCTGCACGTCGAGCGTTTATTCTCCAGCACCATGCTTACAAAACCCACCACTTCAACTTAAAACTGACCTCGAGCTCACGATGCCGCCCAAGAATGCAAGCGTAAACGGAACGACGCGCAAAGGCCCTCAGTTCAAGCCTCCACGACCGGTAAAGGCGCCAGCGAAAGCTTCAACAGCAGCTGCATCACGCGCAACAGGCGCGTCGAAGAAGCCCAGTGGCCCCACCGCCAGATCTAGCTTCCAGCCACCAGCAACAATCATATCCTCTGACGAAGAGGATGCGCAGGAGGACGAGTTCGATGCGCTGAGCGACGATCTGATGGAGGATGTACCTGCGCCAAAACCCACAAGAACCGTCGAGCCCTTGACAACAGCACATCCGATCCCTGCACCACTGCTTGCGCGATTACTGCACGAGAACTTCGAAGACCCAAACACGCAGATACAAAAGGGCGCAATGACCCTGACGGGACGTTATATGGAGATTTTCGTTCGAGAAGCACTTGCGCGAGCCAAGCATGAGCGCGGGAAGTCAGCGAGGAACGACGGCATATCAGATGGCTTCTTGCAGGTCGAAGATCTGGAGAAGCTTGCACCACAACTGGTATTGGACTTTTGAGTAACGAGCGGCATACAGAGCGCTAAGATGCGCGTACGCATATCGACATATACGTCGAATATAACAGCAACAAGCCCACAGTAGGCGCGCTCAGCTGCAACAAACGTGGCCTGTCGTTGATACGTGCTCACTGGAGAAACAACGGATTCAGGCCGTGGGTCGGAGAGCAGCTGTCATGTGTCAAACAACATCTATATCGAGCCCTAGAGGTGTCTGCATACCCAGCATCCTTTGGTCGAAGCATCCTCCGGGTGGACACGGCCTCATGAATGCCCGACACCATGACAGGATGGACGGGGCATATGAGGTCGATTGGAACCAGAGAGGCTAGAAGGGTGCCTGAGGAGTAGCAGGGCCTCGAAGCTCATGCAGAGAAGTACAGATCGACGCACTAGTGATCCCATGAAGGACATTTATATACGAACACATCTCACTGAAATTCCCACTTGTGCTAGCCGTTCGAGACGAACTGCGCCAGGACAAGTTCATCCGGCATGACACAGGCGCTGTGCAGACCTTTTAATCACAGCAGGAACTCTTCGGGTATCGTCAACAAACGGTTCTCGGCGTTGCCGGCGCTCAGGTGTTGACGTTGCTCGGCTGGAGCGCGCTCAAACACGTCTGGAACACGAGGTGCTTCGCAGACTGAACACCCAGGCCCAAGGCTCGCGAAAAGATCACGATCGAACAAACAACATGCACCGCACAGCGATATTGCAGCAAACAACTCAAAATCTGCTGCAAGGACAATTATTTGACTGGCATAGAATTCTTAGGTTTCTCTACTATGTTTTTACGCTGTGCAGTGCTGCCGCTGACAACTTTTGGTGTTGCACGCTGCGAGCCTCAAGTGCCAGGGTGCGAGAGGCTGAAGCACGAACAGCTTCCAGCACGTCACAGACTGCCCTTCATGTATCGGAAAAGCTGCTAACCGCCACGACGACGCCTAAGCAAAACGCTATCAGCGAGCGTTCCGAAGCCGTCCTCAATGCCTTAAGAGTACCTATATCCACTCCTCAGGCTCACTTTTCTACTCCACATCTGCCCTGCTTCACGTCTGTCGCTGCGTTTCCTTCCATCTTTTCGTTCATCTCACCTTTACGGTCTCTTTAATTCTTAACATCTGGCTAGTCCAGCTTTTAGAGCGCTAGTCGCCTATACCACTCTCTCAATACTCGCATACTAATAATTTCGTCATATCGACACTCGTACAAGACATCTCGCCGCCATGTACTTCTCGAAATCATTCCTCGTGACTGCCCTGGTTGGCTTCGCGGCGGCACAGTCTTCAGCATCATCACAATCCATCGCAGCTTCAGAATCCCTAGCCTCGACGGCATCCTCCACAGCATCCGGAGCTGCAGCATCATCGACATCAACACCCTCGAGTGCTGGGCTCGTCACACATACCATTCAAGTCGGCGGGCCAAACGGGTCACTCGCCTTCTATCCCAACAATGTGAAGGCAAACGCTGGAGACATGATCCAATTCCAGTTCCACCCAAAGGTACGTCCTTACAGCCGTACTGCGACAGCACCATCTAATATCAGATAGAACCACTCCGTCGTCCAGTCTACCTTCGATAACCCTTGCGTGCCTATCCAGAACATTATGTCTAACAAAACAAACGCTTTCTTCTCAGGCTTCATGCCAACCACCACTCCTGCGAACTCAACATCCCAGCTCTTGACCTACACTATCCGTGTTCCCGATGACAAGCCTATCTGGTTTTACTGCTCACAGGGCAAGCACTGCCAGGAAGGCATGGTAGGAGCCATCAACGCGTACGTATACATTCCTCAAGCATCTGGTCCACCTTGATCATGACTAACACAATCATAGACCTACCTCCGGCGAAAAGACTATGCAAGCATTCAGCGCGCTCGCCGCTCAAGCTGCCGATAACCTCAGCCCCGGCCAAGCAGCTGGCTCTGGCACCACCGGCGGCAGCGGCACAGGCACCACATCGTCCTCTTCTGGCTCATCCGGCACACCAACATTGGGTAGCGGCGCATCAGGCACAACCACCAGTCCGGCACAGAACACTGCCAATGCCGCACCTGTGCTCAGCAGCCAGTCGATCTTTAGCCTCGGTGCTGCTGCGGTGGCGGCTCTTGCCTTGTGGTAGTGGAGAGATGATGTTTTTTGCTTCTGTGGTTTCGCTTAGAGCGCTGGGTTCGACGAGTTTATTGTGATACCATCCAACGACTGAGCTGGCTTTAGTGTATGTTTATGAGGAGTTTATGTAGTTACCTGCCTTGTGACGACACGACGTGGCAGGAGATGTCGTACTAAAATGATATGTAATATTTTCCTCATCATTCTCACGCGCAATTCTTGTCGCCTCCTCCGCCTCCGAAGGAATCCACGCTGGCTCGCGTGAACTTCTCCATCGCCATGTATACTTCTGATGGCTTCACTCAGCGCTGGGCTGGCATATCTGACAAGTTCGATACCCGCGGAAACATTCGGAGCAAGTCGATTACCATGTCGTGCTTCTTTAGGAATGCCTGCGTAAGCGATCCTGACGTGCATGATGTTCATGAGGGGTGCATGTACCCCCACACTAGGCGCGGCCAGCATCCTTCCTACACCATCACATGCAACAAACCAGCGAACCGCATTTGGCTGCAGCACACCCTCAGTACTTATATCACTGCAGTAATATGCCGTGTCTGAACTTCAAGAAGGCAGTTCCAAGCGATGCGGGATGAGATGGCTGCAGGCAGCATGGCGGCCAAGCGGCGATGTTGCAGTCTCCATATGGACTGGAGCAGACCCTGAAATACAGGACCTGGTATGGCATTTTCTCAAGATGACTTTTGGGAACGCATGGGGCTACAAGAGAAGGACAGGACGACGTGTGTCGAAACTGTTCGGGGAAGGTACGATGGATACCACGTGGAAAAGTTCGAATACCAAGGATACTGCAGCTTCACATTACTTCTGTCTCCACAACAAGGGCATATTGTGAGTGAAGTTGGTTTCCAGAGTGGTGCTCACATACGGGCATCTGAAGTGGCCGAGCAACTCATTGTCCAAATTCGGCCAGCGCAACACGCCCTCGACCTGGACACGGCTTGGGCAGCGAGCAGAACACACTCGCTGGTCGCTCCCATGGTTCGAACTCTGGATCTCTGCCTACCAGGAGATCTTTGCGCATACGAGATGAACAGATTAGAGGGAACGCCGGTATCTCGCCTCCATCCCCACGAACGTTCGATAGGAGTTGAGATACGAGAGAAGCAACGAGCCCTCATCACGAGCTTCACTAATTTCATCGCACAAAGCTGGCCAGACGTGGCAAGTAAGAAGCGAAGAGACAGCGTTCTGCGACCCGACTCACCTTCCAACGAGGAGCAAACGATACTGTCACTTTGCACAGGCAAAGTAGGATCGTGCATCGTCCCGAAACTTCAGAAACTCGCTGAGGAACTCCCGGATCAATGGCTGCGAGAGCGAGCTCAGACCACGCTGGACAAGCTTCGCGTGATAGACGACTACCCTGTCGTGCTGAATCACGGAGATCTCATACCGTCAAATATCCTCGTCATCAAGGAAACATGGGAGATCACAGGGCTTGTTGACTGGGCGGAAGCTGAGTACCTGCCCTTTGGGACGTGCCTTTATGGCCTGGAGTACCTCCTTGGTTTCCTCCAACCGGCGTCACAAGAGTTGGACAGACCAACTTTTGTGTACTACGACAATGCCCCGCAGCTCCAAGCCAAATTCTGGACCACATTGCTCGACCTTGTACCGGGGCTTGGAGGCAGGCAAGAGGAGGTGCGACTGATGAGAGATATTGGAGTGCTTCTGTGGCATGGCTACGCGTGGGACGAAGGTACGATCGATCGTGTTGTGGATGAGGTGAATGACGGCGATGAGTTGGCGAAATTACGAGCGTTTCTGAGTAACTCATAATGACCGTCTTTCTCGCATCACCATGGAGGTCTTCAGGAATTCTCCTCTTCTCTCACCTTTTCTCATGCATGCCTACTGTCTCGTCTTCTCGCAGTCCCGGATGTACCTATTGAACGTGCCTTCCGCAACAGAGCCCGCTGTTGACTCGACCATGTGTGCGACCTGCTCCTTCTGAAAATGATTGCACCTTCCCCAGTCACCCAGGCAACATCCATCTTCGTGAGGCTCTCTGTTTTCGTCTCACCTCCGTCTATGCTGCTCTTCACCTCACCGTGCGCATCGATACGAAAACTTTGTAGGGCCCTTTGCTACCACCAGCCACAACCGAGACCAACCACCATAATCTCCAAGGCTTTGAGCTCGTGCAGGTTTCCTCGACCAAGTATCAGTAGGTGCACACAGTCATTGAATTGGCGTTCTGTCGTTAATAGGACTAGCAGAGGACGACGCACTATGGTTGCCACGCGACGGAGCGGTGCAAATGCCGCACCAACCTCTAATGCCCCTTCGAAACCTACAAAGCGGAGGAAGTTCTCAGACAGTGCTACAGTAGACAAGCTAGAAAAGACTGTCACAGCACCACCTTCCATCTCACGGGAGCCTTCTCTGTCAACCAACATTACAGCACTGTTAAAGTCTAGCAGTGAGCTGAGTGACCTTACTCTCACCTCACCATCTACGGGAAGAACACCTGGAAAAGGTTCACCCAGCAAGATCGTTCGATCTCTGCATGAGCAAGCTAGACCTTCGGCTCCACAAGTCATGGCTGCCTTACAGAAGCTTGTCACGCCTGGCAGTTCCCACAACCCAATTGTCTTGGTCGAGGACTCACCACGATCAAAAGCCCAAGCGAGGACGAAACAACATGACAAAGTCGAACCGCATAGATTTCAGGACAGACACAGCAAGCTTTACACTTACAAACCTCCACGACCTGCTCTTGCCC
The DNA here is from genome assembly GCF_010093625.1 of Macroventuria anomochaeta. Classification (NCBI taxonomy): domain Eukaryota; kingdom Fungi; phylum Ascomycota; class Dothideomycetes; order Pleosporales; family Didymellaceae; genus Macroventuria; species Macroventuria anomochaeta. The sequence continues at coordinate 214,436 of NW_022985389.1, read as the reverse complement.
CGAAGCCAGCGAACGGAAGCACATTTACCGGCCATCCAAATCACGACATGTATCGCATGCGTACGGCGAAGATGGCTCAACCAGTGTGGCATCTGAGTAGGAATCAGAATGTCCGACAGGGTCTTCCAGGTCTTCCATTCGAGATGCAGTACCCTATGTCCGCTCAGTATCTGGCATCGCAGCAGGGTGCTGCACTTCCTCCCACAAGACCGGGCATCCAGTACTACGCTCCACCTCCTCCATCATACCTACGGCACAAGGCACCTCTACTACCAACAGAAGAACAACTACGGAGGAAAGCCGTGAAACACGTGCGAGAGTACTCGAGATCATCACCGCGTAAGAGGAAGATGGCAGTAGATCCTGAGGAGACCAGCGAGTCGGAATCAGACGAAGTCAATCACAACTTTACGATCTCCATGCGCAAAACATACCCAACGCAGACGCCTGGTGGCAGTGCGAAGCTCAAGAGTAGCCCAATCACTATCCTGCCTGACCCCCACTTCCAACTCACACCACTCATCGAGCACGCTTCGCTACTTACCTCACTCCTGCGAGCGTATCCGCACTCAGCAGATCAGAAGGGTCTGAGAGAGGACATCGCGATGCTGGTCTCTGTGCAGAACCAGCATTTGGCCGATTGGCTGAACTCGGAAGTTGGACAGTCTCGAAAAGCTGTGCCGAATCTGCACACTCCTTGTGTGAGCAGGAGCACCACGACCTCACTAATCAAACCACTTACTCACCATCTTACGGATAGCGAGCTGACTGAGGCAGAGAAGAAGAGGAAGCAAGACGAAGAGGTCCGAGGGTTACTATCTGCGGACGCAAAGCTATGGCAAGATGGCTCTGGCCTGGGCGTCGCGGACGTGTATAGGGGAAGCAGAGCTTCGACGCCAGCAGCAAGCCAGGACGAAGAGAATGAGCCCCAAGAGGAGAGTGCCATTGTCGCCACCTCGCCGCCAGTGCGCTGCACTGCAGAAGCTCCGGCCGCATTGCCCGACATTGTCGCCACGAGCTCTTCCCCGCTGGCAAGAACTAGCATTGGGAGTCCCGTCAAGTCGTTACCCAAGGTCGTCGCGTCAGCTGCATCCCCAGTAGCGAGACCTGGCACGCAGAGGCTCGTAACTCCATCACCGAAAGTTGCGAGGACTGTGTTGTGTCGCCTGCTGTGAGAACTAGTGGGAGGAAGAGGATGGCGGCAGCGAGATGCAGAACGGAGTGAACAGGGGGAAGTGTGATGGCCGGAGGGAAGACATTTACTCGACGGCGTGCGGCGGAATTGGTCTGTGGAACATGGGGGTGAGAAGGACGATATATGTGTACGCATGGCGGGTAAGTAGAGGATGTGTAAGTTGCTTCACAGCCTCACACTGTTCATAACAAACCAACCCCGTCTCATGTCAACATGTCTATTCGGGTATCGTGAGCTTTCCACATCATCATCTACGAACTTGTTCCTTCCCACCCCTAAACAGTACTCGGAGCACAACACGCTAATTCCCCTTATTTCCCCGCTTACCCCCCCTCTTACTCCTTTCAATGTGTCCTTGCAGCGTCTTCTTCACGTCGCCCAAACTCCTCTTATTCTTACTCTTCGCCTTGCCCAGGGTCATCAAGAAATTCTTCTTGCGCGCCTTCTCCTTGTTCGTCGTGCTCTTGCCCTCAGACTCCTTCTTCGCCTTCCGCTTCGCTGTCGTGGATTGGTGGTTTGTCTCGCGGTCTGCCTTTGCCATGGCGATCTTCTCTTCTTTGGTGTTCTTCTTGCCCAGCGAGGCGGCGGCTTCGATGGTCTCGGCCGTGATGGCTTCGTCGGCGTGGCGCGCGGCGAGCATGGCGGCGCGTTTGTGGGAGGGGAGGTGTGCGTTTATGGCGGTTTGTTCTTGGAGCGCTTTTAACTGTTTCAGATCGGCGGGGGTGAGGATGGTGGTGGTGAGGAGTTTGGAGATCTGGGCTTGTTTGGCCGCAGCGGTTTCTGGCTCTGCGGATTTGGATCCTTCGTTCGGTGCCGGTGTGGCGGAGTCGAGCTTCGCCTTCTTCGCCTTTGGTTTGCCCTTGTCCTCGTCTTCGCTGTCGCTGATGTTGATGTCCTCGCCATCACTCTCCACGTTAATCCATCCCTCCTCATCACTATCGCTGTCGCTCTCGAGCTCCCACTTCTTCCAGTCCTCGGCCTCGTCGAGTTGAGAGTCGCCGTCCGTGCCATCGGGGTCGAGACCGGCTGCGATGCGCTTCTTGCGCCGCTCGTCTTCTTTCCAGGCCTCGAGCAGCTCGATGCCTTCGATGCCGCCGGCGGCTTCTTCGCCGTAGCGTTGCTCCTTGATGGTGCCGGCGCGGATGCCCATGCTGGCGTCTTTGCCGCGGTCGCGCTTGTGTAGGAGTTCGGCGCCGACTTCGCGGTAGAGGGAGAGGAGACCTTTGGCGGCCATCATTACGCCTTTGTCTTTGGATTTGCGATACTGCGAAAACGTGAGTCAAAGCGGGGTAACATAGGACAGGTGGGAGGGGCGTACCATGACGAGATCCTGTAGCAGCGTATCGGTCATTGCAAGGGGCTGGCGAACGCAGATCTCGCGAATGGCGTTCAGACCTGCGGCCGCGACTTCTGAGGCCGAGGCTTCGGAGACGAATTCGTTGGCGATTTTCTGGACTAGCGGCTCGAGAACATCGGGCGGGACGTAGCTGTGCGTTGCCTGGGCGAGACAGGCGAGGTAGCTGGTGACGGAGGCTTGTCGAGGGGTGAGGTGTTTGAGGAAGTACGAGTAGAGAGACAAGACGGTGAGTTTGTGCAGACCGACAAGACGCGAGACCAGCTGCAGGACAAGGAGTTTCGTCTCGAGCTGGAGCTTTGCCTTTGTGTTCTGGACGTGCTTGGAGAAGAGGTTCTCGGCGAAGCCCTGGGGATCGTGCAGAAGGTGGAGCGCGGAGAAGTTCAGCGGGTGCGGCGCGTTCTTCTTCTTCTCCTTTCGCTTGACCGTGGCAGCAGCCTTCTTGAGGTCGCGGGCCTTCTTCTTCGTCTTCTTGTTGATGCCCGCCTGATGCTTCAACTTGGCCATGTCAACGTTGTCGTCGTCACTGCTCTCCTCGGCCGCCTCCTCACGCTCCTTGTCGCCACCGAGGAAGAAGCGCACTCCGCCCGCGATGACCTTCTCGTTCTCGCTCAGGGCCGCGAGGCGCATGACCTCGACAGCGCGCGCGTCGGTCCATATCTGCTTCTTCCACAGCTCGCGCGTGATCTTGACTGCCCAGATGCCCTTTGGCGACTCCTTGTCCGACTCGAGCAGGTTGTAGAGAACGGTTTGTACTGTGCGGTTGAGCTTGTGGTTTGTCGTCTTGACGTTCGACGAGCGCAGGTCGGAGAGAATCTTGGTGAAGAGAAGCTGCCGCAGCGACTTGCTGGGCGTGGCGACGAGCACGGGGAAGAGCGTGTTGAGGAGCGCCACAGAATCGATGACGTCCTTGTTGCGCAGCAGACACAGGCTTCCCACCATCTTGTCGCGCAGCTCGTACTCGAGCACCTCGTGGTGTTGCAGGAGGATCTGCTGGAGGTCTGACGGGAACTGTGCGCAAAGGTCGGGGTACAGATCAGCAACGTGCGAGACGAATTCGACGAGATCCTTCAGGTCTGCAAGACCCGTGCCTTGTGTCGAGGGGCTCTGGAGGAACAGGTCGCGCAGGGTCTCGTACTGCTGCCACTGGTTGTTGAAGTCGTCGCGGTAACTCTGCGGGTCGCGCTTGATCTTGAAGCGGAGCGCGGCATGGTCCGCCTCGATCTTTTCGAGAGCGCCGACCTTGCGCTTCATTTTGCTGTGTGCGGTGGCCTGGTTTTGCTATGTGTGGTGGGCTGGGAGGCTGCCCGCGTCCTGACTTGCAGCACACAAGACACCCGCCCGTCTCTAACTTTTTTTTGCGGGGAATGCACTGCATCGGACAAATCAAGCCACCGTCGACCGAGCTTGGACCAGTTGAAACCTGTCGAATCTTTTCTAGCCCTCGACAGCTCCCATCCCGCTCCATCCAGCTGTCCGCGCACTTGCTTCTCCCGTACAGGGCGTCATTGCTGTTCCATCGCGTCGTGACGGCAGTGTACACGCGCTCCCCACTCTCCGACGCGTCGCGTAGCAGTGCCTGGGCCAGCGCCCGCAGTCGCCCAACATGACTACCTTCTCCTCCATGTCCTTGTATGCCCTGACGGTCAAGCAGCCGTCGGCGACACAGGACGCTATCTCCGGGGACTTCCTTGGAAACGGCAAGCAGCAGATCCTCACAGCCAACGGCTCGCGCCTGGCCATCCTCGAGGTTTCGCGGCGGCAGAAGGGCTTCCAGGAGATGTACTCCCAGGATGTCTTTGGCATCGTGCGTCGCATCGCCAAGTTCAGGGTCGCGGGCGGCACAAAAGGTATGTCCAGTCCTTCTCTACACGCTATAAGCCAGTTTAGTGATTTTCGAAAGCAGCCCCCCTCCCCTCCCCCTCCCCCTCCCCCGAGCCCGTGGCGGACTGGCGTATGAAGACATCTGAGAACCCTCGCTGACAAAACAGACCACATCGTCATAACCACCGACTCGGGTCGATTAGTCACCTACGAGTACGTGCCGGACGAGCACAGCTTCAAGACGGTCCACTTCGAGACGTACGGCAAGTCTGGAATACGGCGCGTCGTGCCGGGCGAGTACCTGGCGGCCGACCCGAAAGGGCGCGCCATCATGGTCGCGTCGACGGAGAAGAATAAGCTCGTCTACATCCTTACCCGCAGCGGTCACACGGACATCGCCATATCCTCGCCCCTCGAAGCACACAAGCCACAAACACTGGTCTTCTGTCTCATTGGGCTGGACGTTGGATACGACAACCCCATGTTTGCTACGCTGGAGGTCGACTACTCGGCCGCAGAGTCGGATCCCTCGGGCGAGGCGTACGACGAGATCAAGAAAGAGCTGGTCTACTACGAGCTCGACCTGGGCCTGAACCACATTGTGCGCAAGTGGGCCGAGCCCGTAGATCGCACCGCGAACACGCTCTTCCGTGTCCCAGGAGGCCCAAACGCACCAAGCGGAGTCCTTGTCTGCGGAGAAGACAGCATTACTTACCGCCGCATCTTCAACAACAAGTCGGGCGTGCACCGGCTAGCCATTCCTCGCCGAGAGGGAGCCACAGAAGACCCGAGCCGCAAGCGAACCATCGTTGCCGGCACACTGTACTCGCTCAAGGGCGGTGACTTCTTCTACCTGCTCCAGACCGACGACGGCGATCTGTTCAAGCTTACCGTGGAAGCTACCGATGGCGCAGTCGACAAGATCAAGATCAAGTACTTCGACACGATCCCGGTCGCGACAAGCATCTGCATCTTGAGGGCGGGTTTCGTTTACGCTGCCTGCGAATCGGGCGACCGGATTCTGTACGAACTCGAGTCACTGGGAGACGAGACCGACGACCCTCTGTTCGACAGCAGTCAATTCCCGTCAGACCCGCACGCAGCCTTCGCACCTCCATTCTTCAAGCCACGCGCCCTGGTGAACTTGACCCCCGTCGAGACCATCCCTAGCTTGAACCCGATCATGGGTATGGAGGTCGCCAATCCTGCGCTGGAAGATGCGCCTCAGATCTATACCATCAACGGCGCCGGTGGTCGCAGCACGTTCCGCACCACGAGGAACGCTTTGGAAGTGCTCGATCTCATCGAGTCACCGCTACCGCAGAACGCCTCCGATGTTTGGACAACAAAGCTGACATCGGAGGATGAACATGACACGCTCATTGTCATGTGTCTGCACAGCCGAACGCTGGTCCTCAAGATTGGTGACGACGTCGAGGAGGCAGCGAACACTGGCTTCCTGGCTGACACAAACACTCTTGGCGTACAGCAGTTTGGAGAAGACTGCATCATCCAGATCCACCCCAAGGGTATCCGTCACATCCAGGGCATCTCGTTCCCCGACGATGATGCTAACGCCACACATGCCAGCTTGACAGACTGGCAACCACCGGCGCACAGGACCATTGTTGCATGCGCTACCAACAACCGTCAGGTTGCTATCGCGCTTAGCTCGGGCCAAATTCTCTACTTCGAGTGCGATTCTGATGGTTCGCTTGCCATGGCGGAGGAAGAAATTGCTCTGGACAGCACCATCAACTGTCTGACCATGCCTGATGTGCCCGAGGGCAGCGTGCGGGCTTTCTTTATGGCAGTCGGCTGCAGCGATCAGACGGTGAGGATCTTCAACCTGAGTCCTGACATGGAGGGCAACATTCTGCGAAGCATCTCCGTCCAGGCGCTCACATCACCACCGAGCGATCTGACAATCAACATGATGGCCGACAAATCACCGCGAGGCTACAGTCAGTACCTCCACATCGGTCTGCGGAGTGGTGTGTACATTCGATCCGTTTTGGACGAGATGACTGGTGACATTGGAGATACTCGGAGACGTTTCCTCGGCCCAGAACCTATCAAGTTCGCCAAGGTAACTGTCGCTGATGAGCCTGCCATCATTGCTATGACCTCGAGACCATGGCTCGGCTACACTCACCCACGGACTGGTGTTCTGCAGCTGACACCTTTGAACTACATCCCCTTCAAGTCTGCCTGGAACTTCGAAGGCACACAGTTCAAGGGTATCATCTGTGTGAGCGCTGCTGAACTACGGTACGTAACTCTACCCTCTTTCCTTCACGACTGCAATGATGATACTTTGTACCCCTTAACAACAACAACCGTGTGGGCCAAACTTTTATTCCAATTGTTCCTGCTGAAACGCAGTCTGATTTTTGCTCTCGATACTACACGATCGATTCGAGGACCATCGGCTGACTGTCAACAGAATCTTCACCTTTAACGACTTGACGGACAACACGACTTACGAGACAATACCATTGAAGTACACGCCGAGGAAAATGGTCGGTCACCACGACCAGGGTGTCTTCTACGTCATCCAAAGCGAGAACAACACCCTCAACGATGCCACACGACAGAACCTTATTCAGGAAGCGAAGGCCAAGAAGGCAAACGGTGTCAAGGCCGAGAATGGAGCTGATGGCGAGATGGACATCGACGGAGAGGCTGCTGGCGATGAGCTTCCAGCAGTCGAATTCGGCTACCCACGAGTCCAAGGTCGCTGGGCCTCCTGCATTCAAGTTGTCGACCCCGTGACCGAGAAGGCCGTTACGCATACGGTGGACCTGCCTTCAAACCAATCGCTGGTCAGCGCTGCCTTGGTCTACTTCGACAGCCGTGGCGAGGATGCCTTCCTTGCCGTCGGTACTGCGAAAGACCTGACTTTCACACCCTACAAATTCTCTGGTGCGTCGATACAGATCTACAAGATCTCACCGACAGGTCGCGAGCTTGAACTGTTCCACGAGACAGATGTAAACGAGCCCCCGCTAGCTTTGCTCGCTTTCAAGGGCAAGCTCATCGCTGGCGTTGGGCGAAACCTTTGCCTTTACGACTGCGGTATGCGCTCGCTTCTTCGAAAGGCGCAGGCCTCGAACTGCGTGAGCACTCGCGTCACGGATATCAAGACCCAGGGCAGCCGCCTGGTAGTCTCCGACCAAGTTGAGTCCGTCACATACGTTGTCCACAAAGATCAAGTCCACCCCAACCGACTGATCCCCTTCGTCGATGACACAATCTCGAGGCATACGACCGCCACCGAGATGCTTGACTACGACACTACTGTTGGTGGTGACAAGTTCGGCAACATCTGGCTTGTACGCTGCCCACAGAAGGTCTCGGAGGGATCCGACGAATCACCCGACGGTTCTGACTTGCTCGTCGACAAGAGCTACCTTGGTGGCACAGCGAACCGACTCGACCTCGTCACACACTACTTCGCCAACGACATCCCCGTGTCGATACAGAAGACCATCCTTCTGTCCGGTGGTGAGCGCATCATCTTCTGGGCCGGTCTGCAAGGCACACTGGGTGCCCTCATCCCCTTCACATCACGAAGGCAGCACAAGATGTTCCAGCAATTGGAGCTGCAGCTCCGGTCCGACGATCAGCCGCTGTCCGGTCGCGACCACCTGGCTTTCCGTAGCTACTTTGCTCCTGTCAAGAGCACCATCGATGGCGATCTGATCGAGCGTTTCTTGGTCCTGTCAAGGGATAAGCGCGAGAGCATTGCCGCACAGCTGACGGGTGCTGAATGGACGCCGGGTATGATCGATGAAGCGATCTGGAACATGCGGGGTCTGTACGCCTTCTAGATGAGCTGGAATCGTTGGTGTAGACTTGCATGTGCCTGGTCGTACCATCTGTAGTGTTATATAGTGATCATGTTGACCTTTGATACCCAATACAACCATTCCAAGCAAGCGTCTTCCCGTCTTCTGCAAACGAGGGTATTATCCGTCACCAGCCCACAGCATCTATGTTTCCATGTACTCTCTAACTGTAAACTGTCCCGTCACCGCGTCAGCGCTTGACTTGCCCGCATTTCGCCTTGGTACACGTCGCATGATTGCTAGGCGAAGAACAAAGCAACACATCTGAACGTCGTGCCTTCGCAGTCCATACATTTCCTGTTTGGTGTAAGCCGTGTCAGGGTAAAGAGTCGACGGGGGCTAGCACACGGGCTGTGCAGCGTAAAGGCCGTGGCGCCACTTGGTGCAGGCAGGGACTTGGTGCAGGCAGGGACTTGGTGCAGGCAGGGTTTGGTGGCTTCGGCCGTGGCGTCGGTGTGCAGGCTGGCAATGATTTGTTGGAGGTTAGGTGTGCTGGGCAAGTCGGCTTTCTGCGTCGCAAGAATGAAGATGCTGTTTCTTGCTTTGATGCATGAAGGCTTCTTTCTGTTCATGGTTCAACCGAAGGCTCAGCCTTGTGACGCCTTGTGATGGAATGGATCGGCGTCGTTCCTGCACCTGCACCTGCACCTGCACCTGCGCTCCTCACCTTGGACCATGGGCAACCGTGGTCATCCGTGGAGGATAGGCGACAGCGGTGTGCCGGGACATGTATCATGTGTTGTAGCATGGTTGTCTTCTGGATTTAGCCCGTAATGCGTATGTTGTCCTAGCCGCTAGAAGCGACAGAATCCACTGTTACCGGTTTGAAGCGTTCGTTCATCCCAAGCTGTATTTCGTAGCCTTGACTATTGACTATTGACTAAATTCGGGCACATTGAAATCTGACGGATTCCCTGACACGAATCGTTGTGCTCGCAAGTTTCACATTGGGTATTCGCTATTCGCTATCCAACGTGATGCTGTGTAGGCTATTGCACTCAAGTCAAGCCATGTCCGTAGACTCAAGATGTCGAAGCAGATACTGAGCCGCCATCGGGGTACTCGGCCTTCTCCTTCCCCTTGCCGCTCTCATCAGCCTGTGCAGTCGTAGGCTGTTGAGCCCTCTCTTTGCCCTTTTTACTCGGTCCGGCGTCCATGAAGTTCTCGCCCAGAGTCTGCGTAGCGTTTCTCTCCAGCACCGGCTTCTCACTGGCACTGCTTTCCATTTCCTCGCTCTGCTTGGTCGCCTCTTCCTCCGCCCTCCTCCTCTCTTCCTCTTGGCGTTCGCGCTCTTCAGACGCAGCAACGCGCTCCAACCTCTCCCTCTCCTCCTGCGCATGCACCATCCTCTCGCCAATCCCCGGCCACAGACTCGCGACGAAAATCGCAACGCCTCGCTCAAGCGTCCTCATGCTTTCCCTCGCCCAGCCGAACTGATTGTTCCGCTGTTGTAGGAGAAGGCGACGAGCTGCCTCTTCAGGCGTTAGATTGCGTCTTGCCTCGCCTGCACCGTTCGCTTGATTCTGATTTCGATTCTGGTCCGTGCCACGGCCCTGAGCGATGTGCTCCGCATTCGGAAGCAGGGCTTCGAAATGCTGTCTGACGACATTGAACTGTGCTTCGAAAACACCCAGCTGAAAAACATACACAATCACGGCGATGCTACCCAGCATAAGCGGGCGATACCATCCACCACCGCCAGCGAAAATGTACACGAAGCATGCGAGCTTGAAGATGAGCCAGAGGTGCCCTGCTACGTTGCCCACACGGTCGTTTTCGGCCGGTGCATCGGGATCAACGGGAGGTGCGTTTTCAGCCTGGCGCTCGTTGCGGTTTTGAATGTTTTGGATCACGCGTTGGGCTGCGGCTTCGTCGAGGGCGTAGGGCGGCTGTGCGGGCTGTGCTTGGGCAGGCGGTTGTGTTGGTGTTGGCTGGATGCTGCCCATCTGGTTATGCAAGTTTTGAGAGCTTTGGGCGATTTGTTGGCCAAGGCCGGCAATGAGTTGGCGGTTCTGGTTGAATTGGTCGATGAAGGTTTGGGAAGACAGGTTCGAGGTGAACGGCGCGGTTGTGTAAGTTCCTCGCTGATCAAATAGAACGCCGACCGGTCCATGGGGACTAGAAAGGAGAAATAGTTCCTGGGGTGCATCGGACGGTAGAGCCCGTGTTGCAGCTGATGCTGTTGCAATCAAGGGATCGGATGCAGCTGCAGCTGAGGTGCCCGGTGACGTCGAGTGGGCCAACTCAGACCTCATTCCAGCCTCGTGTGCGTCCAAGGCGCTGCTGAACTCGTTCGCCTGCCTCCTGACTTCGCCGGCCGCCTGTCGCAATGCAATCACGTCCATGTTGAGTTGCATGGCTGGATCAGAGAGGCCACTTTCGACCATGTTCAGGTTGTGCGTGATGGTTCGCAAGTGTTCGCGAATACGCTCAGCGCGCCAACTGGGGAATGTTGCAGAACTAGATGTAGATTGCGCACTCGACAAAGCGTCTTCTACAGCAGAAGGAGCGAGCAGAGTTCGCACGTTGTCCACTTCGCGAGCCGCCTCCTGCAGGGTTCCTCGAAGCCTCGGTAGAAGCCAGCTTAGAGGTACATGTACTCCGCCTGGTGCAGGTGAGCCAAATGGACGGGGTGGGACGGCGAAGGCTGCTGGATGGGGTACAGGTCGTGGCATGGTTGGCTGTCCAGGTCGCAGTGGTATGTTTGCTGTGAAGTCGTTGTATGTGACAGACCAGCGCGCGCCATTTGGCCCGATTCCCTCCTGCCGTACCGTCCTGCCATTTGGTGCTGGTATGCCGCCGAACCCTGGTGGAAGGATACCCGCAGGAGGCGCTCCAGCTCCATCTGCCGGCGCAGGCGCAGGTGCAGCACCATCTGTTTGCTGTGTTGGCGGAGCTGGAGCTGGCGTAGGGGTTGGAGTGCCGCGCTGCCCTAATGCTTGGGCGATCTGCTGCTGCATCTGCGGTGGAAGCGGCACGGCACCCATGGGACCCAGAGGGTTGAGGGGCTGCTGTACATGGTGGTGATGGTGGACATGCGGGTGGTGTGCATGATGGTGGTGGTGGTGCGACTGCAGGCCAGCCTGTGGCTGCGAGTTTGGTCGAGGCTGTGGTATTGCTCGAAACGGGTTGGTCTGGAGTGCAGGACTCGCTGGTGGTGGTGCTTGCGCTGGGCGGAAGGGACTCGGCGGGGCAGTCGCTGTGCGTGGAGCTGGTGTAGACAAGGTCGAAGAGGCATGCGGCAGTTCCCGGAGGACGAGATGCAGGCTTTGGCTTTTGGATTCACGGATCTGGAGCTTCCATTAGCTTCCACGTGTGAGGATGAGAGCTTCATGGCTCACGTTCTCTGCGCCGAACACCGTCTCCAGCGTGTCAGCGTCATTCGCTACAACCTTTCCCCTGTAGATCAGGCGCATGCGCTCAGGTCCCGGCTTGGAGGCCACCGCCTCTTGGATCTTGAGCCGGAGTTCTCTCACGGTAGTCGATGCGGGGAGGTCTTGCAGGTGGATGCCGCCCTCGATTTCGCTGGACGGCGACAAGACCTTCAGATTGATGGTCAACGTGTCTTCCGCCATATTGTATCACTGGATGGGCAGGTGGAGAGTGAGGTGGTCGGAGTCGGCGTGCTACTGCGTGTTTGCATACGTTGCGTTAATGGCCCGGTATGGTCAGCGCGGTCTTGCCATTTGTGACAAGAGTGCAATCGCAGTGAAAGTCAAACACTCGGAGTGCAGCAAGACCCGTCTTGCTGCAGCGAAACCGCAAACTGTCTTTAGCCCACGGTGACTGTACTCCAAGCCAGCTTGTACGCGACGCGATAGAGGTTCCATGGTTCGACGGCTCCGCCGAGGCGATCGCCGCCGCCGCCCGACGTCATTGGCCGAAACGAAAAGATGTCTTGCTTCTCCACGACGCCCGCTCGTCATCCTCCTGCCCGCCCTCCGCCAGAGAGGCTCTTCCACGACAGCCAAGGGGTGCAACAGTGAAGCTTTGTAGCAGGTGAAGTAGACATGGCGTCGACTTGCTCCCGACAGCTCATCCGAGCCTCTACCCGACGGCGACATGCATGCTTCCAACCTGCCTCCGCACGCGCACCCGTCCCCTCGCGCAACTTCTCCTCCTCACGCCCGCTCCATGAACAACAGCACCGCAAAGAGTCTTTCCGGTCGCGGCTGGGAGCAGCCCTGGGGAAGACAAGAATCAAGTGGGAGCCGATACCAATCGCCCTAGGAGTTGGCTTCTTGGGCGCATTCCAGTTGTATCGCATTCAGAGAAGAGAGAAGCACACACAGACAGAGCAGGACAGGGGCGAGGATGTGGATCAGCACGGTCGTCCCAAGCCGCGCGAGAGGATACGGCCTAGTGGGCCGTGGACTGTCCAGGTCATGTCGACACTGCCGCTGAAGGCCCTCTCCCGCCTCTGGGGCAGATTCAACGAGATCGACATCCCATACTACTTCCGTGTCCCCGGTTTTAAGCTCTACTCTTTTATCTTTGGTGTCAAGTCAGCACTGCTCCATTCCTAATGCTTACGTTGGCAAGACTAATTGCTATACAGCCTCCACGAAGTCTCAGAACCTGACCTCCACGTCTACCCCAACCTAGCCGCCTTCTTCTACCGCACGCTCAAGCCCGGCGCCCGCCCACTTGATCCCAACCCGAACGCCGTGCTCTCTCCCGCAGACGGCAAAGTCATTCAATTTGGCACCATCGAGCACGGCGAAGTCGAGCAGGTGAAGGGAGTCACATACAGTCTCGACGCTCTCCTCGGCTCGAACCGTCCCTCGAAAGCTGAAGACAACGTCGCCAACTCGCAGGTCCGCTCCGCCCAACACATCAAGACCCCCAAAGACCAAGAAGACACCGTTCGCGCCGACGAAGAATTCGCAAACGTAAATGGCATCTCCTACACCCTCCCCAACCTCTTCTCCGGCCCATGGCCCAAGGACGGCAAGCCAGCAGAAATGCCCACAGACCAGTCCACACACTCAACTCCATCTTCTGAGGCAGAAGTCCGCGCCGACCTCGCCCTCTCTGAATCCGCTCGCCCCTGGTGGGCGCCAGCATCCCAGAAGACACCCACCGCTCTGTACTACTGCGTCATCTACCTCGCGCCCGGCGACTACCACCGCTTCCACTCGCCCGTGTCATGGGTCGTAGAATCCCGCCGCCACTTCGCGGGCGAGCTGTACTCGGTGTCGCCCTACCTGCAGCGCACCATGCCCGGCCTCTTCACACTGAATGAGCGCGTCGTTCTGCTTGGGAAGTGGCGCTGGGGTTTCTTCTCCTACACACCCGTCGGCGCGACGAACGTCGGTTCCATCAAGATCAACTTCGACCGCGAACTGCGCACCAACTCTCTGACGACAGATACAGCGGCCGATCGTGCGGCAGAACAGGCTGCTGCACGTGGCGAGCCGTACTCTGGTTTTGCTGAAGCCTCGTACGGTGGTGCTAGTCAGGTTCTGGGTGGGCATTCGCTGAAGAGGGGTGAGGAGATGGGCGGTTTCCAACTCGGTTCTACCATCGTGCTTGTCTTCGAGGCGCCCAAGGGCGTGCGACCCAGTCTTGACGAAGGGTACAAGGGCGAGAGGAACGGTGGATTCGTGTGGAACATTGAGCAGGGCAAGAAGGTCAAGGTTGGTGAGGCGCTGGGTGTTGTGCAAGAAGTCAAGCACTGAGAAGTGTTTTGACGTTACTGTTCTGGGATAGATACCACCTGAGTATATTTGTTGTATATTGTAAGATACGCAGCGATTGTCGATAATATAGTCATGAGCTGTTGAGCATTCTTCCAATGCAAAGCCACGGCGTTCCCATATCTGTCATTCGGCCATCAATATCTTGCAAGCGCATGTCATGCCGTCGAACAAGAGGATGATTCACATACAGTCTGGCAGCTCCTTTCTATGCCACCTAGGTAATCTGGCTCGCTATCAATATGGGTGGCCCAAGGAGCAGGCGATCATGAGAAGACGGCAATTGCGAATTTCTCACAATCTCGTTTCAGTACGGATAAAAGTGAGTGTACCTTTCCCTTCCAGGTCAGTATGCCGTTGACCCAGACATCTGGTGTATTCGATGTATGGAGGGCCCCTCAAAAGGACCGAGACAGGATGAAGTCGGCAAGCTTCTCTTATTGAGTGTATGATCTACAACAAGCATCACAAGATGACCACAGTCTGGTTGTAGAGCACCAAGCATTCTGTAGAAATGCTAAGATATCGAAACGTTTCATGTTTATGGAGTTGTTGCTGGGCATTGGATACGAGTGCTGTGTTTAGCAGTGCGCTAACGAGATGCAGTGTAGTGGGCGGATGAAGCGTTTCATTAAGCTTTTTTGACGGGTGTAGGGACGCTGGACCTTGCGATGTGGCGATGGCCTGAGCAGAAAGGTTCTCGTACGGACGGGAGAGGCTTCGAGAATGTTGAAACTTTGATGCCGCTGCGGAAGTTGTGGGAAATGGTGGAGTGGGGTGGGCGATTCGCTGGGAGTGAGCCAGCGCGACGCTGTGCTGGCTGGTGTAGTTGCTACGCATGTAGCCGCCTGTATGACCAGCCTTACTGGCTCATCGTGTAATTGCGATGGCTGTTGGCGGCAAAGGTGGCTGGAAGCCAGGACACCGAGATTTGCGATGGCTTCAGCATTATCGAGCCCACTGCTGCTCGCTCTCGATGGCAGCGGCGTAGTGAACCGATCGAGCATGTGCAGCACCTCGGCACCGAGAGGAATTTGCTTCTATTACCCTATCGCACTCCATCGTGTGCTCGACATGCAGGAACATCCACGAAGGATCTGGTGGGTAAATGTACGTGAGTCGTGGTGTTTCCAAACAATAGACATGTAAATTCGCTGCGCAGGTCGAGTGAGTTTATGCACGCGTCCAAATCAGGACGTGGCTGTTTCGGCGCTCTCAAAACATTCTCGCTCCGGCTGTCACGATAGACGAGCATGATAGCATGATATAAACAACGCAGACTCTGGGTGGATAGGTGTTCTGACAGCGGTAGCGAGGTACCAACCAATCTCGTCATCGACTACGAAACGCGAAACAAAAAATGTTCATGCATGCCGGATAAATAGCTGTCGTGTGCTAAGCTTCAATATTCCTGCTACTATTGGGTGTTTGAGGGCCATCTTGGGATTTGCCTGAAAGACCTCGTCAGGGGTCTTAGGATGGGCATTGGGGGCTTCCTTCGGTTTTCAAGGGCTGGCGTCGCGTGGCGCAGGCGTGATCAGTGCATGACCTCTCAGCGTGGATGGCACATGTCTCTCGTTTCTCGCAACGACATCCAATGTCGCGACCAGTCAGAGGCGGTCAAAGCACGTCAAGGCAGCCCCCGTCACCCGCCCGGCAGCGGACTCAAGCGTCCGAGTCGAATCGCAAGCCCGCCCAAATCAAACAGCAGCGGAAGAAAATGTCTTAGGCGCTGATAGTGGAGATTGGCAGGGCTCTGCGGATTTTTGAACGGAGGGCAGAGGAGATTGCAAGATGAGATAGAAGCGGCGCATCGGAGGGCCGTTACGATAGATCACGGATTGGGCAGATCGGCGCCGGCATCATGAAGAGCTGTTGTTCCAGACACCCGGAGCCTGCGGACAGAAATGGATGAGCAGCTGGGTTTTTCCGTGTGGGATTCTTGGGTCCCTCGTGTTCATCTGTTGATTCTGCTGACGCAATTTCAGGGAATAGGGCGCTGTGGTGGGCTGTCTGTTAGATCTTGTAAGGACTATGCATGAGAGACTAAGCAGCCGGACAGCCTGGGAGGTTGTGTGATAAGCTGAAGGGAATATTGAGAATATCCTTGGCTGCCGTGTACGAGCACCCGATCGTATTCGATTCTTGTTGGCAGCGTAGGACAAGCGCCAGAGTGGACAGCTGCTCAAGCGCAAGACGGAGCTCGGCAGCACCGCCAATGTCAAGCACATTGGCGGCCTGGTCCGCTCGCCGGCCTCGTTGGCCACTCGAAAGACGGTGAGCTGAGCCTCTGCAGGGTTCTCATCCTGGTCGTTTCGACGTTCCTGCCAGGCACGCCTGTCGACTGGTTGGCCGCAGCCCCTGGCTTCCGGCTGGCTGTTTCACGCCGCGCGATGATTCTGGTGGGGCCAGCGCTCCATTGGCTGACCCGCGCTCATAGAGTCAAGACATGCCCTCTCCGCCCACAAGTTCGTGCTGTCCCCTCGACCAGCTCTTCACGCCGCGGATCTTTTCCCTGTTGTCCTAGATTTCATTCGCTTCTGGACGGTCCTGTTTGCTCCTTCGTTACGGCAGCAGTGTACATACAATCGTTTTTCTCTCGCCTGATCCACAACCCATTCTACGCCACACGTCACTCACTCTCACCACCCCTGGACATTCACTGAGGCTTATTGACTGCAAGGTCCCGCTCGAGACTACGCTGCTCTTCACGTTCACGTTCACTGTTGTGCCCAGCCTCCTATTCCTGGTCACTGCCTCCCTCGACCGGAAGACGTCATTTGCTTCGACAAACTCGACCGTGCTGCGCATTGTCGACGGTTCCTCTTCTTCGTCACTGTGTGCTCACTTTGGATCTCGCAGTAACACTGTACAGGACACTGTGATGCATTCACGGTGACCACCGCTCTATTTTATCCCACATTGTCAAGATCGATTGCTTTTCGACCTTTTCGACCACGCACATCGTCACCTGGGATAGAGCTTCAACAATCTTCGCGCAATTCTCCCTTTTAGCACCTTTCCACTCTCGCACCCGGTTGTGCGATATCATTCACCGACTCTTTATGTCACATTTCGCCCACTTCAACAGCCACCTTCGCTCTCCGCATTCGCATTCCTCCGCGAGCAAGGCTCTTGCGACCCTGTACAACAACAAACAAACCATCCGAGACATCGCACACATGTCTGACCTCGCCGTCTCCCCGGTGGAGACTTCCGCTCTCAACACCTCCCTCACACGGCGTCACTTCCTCGATGGCTGGGACGCCGCCGACTTCGATGGTCTCAAGTACTCGTACGGCCTGACTGGTGTCGACCAAATAGGAAACTACCTCTGGGTCGACACCTTCCTGTACATGCTGGTCGGCATGGCCATCATGCTGCTGGGCCTGCGCGTGGCTAACATGTGGTGGCGCCACAATCGTCACTTGACAGTTATGGGCAACCCTTCGCGCCAGGCGTACTGGGCTACAAACCAGACATCCTGGTGGCCCTGGCTCAACCGCCACCTCTTGCAGGCACCGCTCTGGAAGAAGAAGCACAACGCCCAGTTCCAGATCAGCAGCGCAATCGACAACGGAACACTTCCTGGGCGATGGCACACGGTTATGCTCGTTGTTTATGTTGGGTTGAACACGGCGTGGTGTGTTGCGCTTCCGTACAGCGTTTTGGACCACAAGGAGACCGTTGCTGCGCTGCGTGGGCGCAGTGGAACATTGGCCGCGTTGAATTTGATCCCCACGATCCTCTTCGCTCTCCGCAACAACCCTCTCATCACACTCCTCCAGGTCTCGTACGATGACTTCAACCTCTTCCACCGCTGGGCCGCTCGTATCACTATCCTGGAGGCCATCGTCCACACCATCGCCTGGATGTACAACACTGCCGAAGGTGCAGGTTGGCAAGCAGTCTCCAACGGTCTCGCTCACGAAGGTTCCTACGGCTGGGGTATGGTCGGCACCGTCGCATTCACCTTCCTCGGTATCCAAGCCTGGTCGCCTTTCCGCCACGCCTTCTACGAGACCTTCCTCTCCATCCACCGCCTCATGGTCATCGCCGCCCTCGTCGGTCTCTACAAGCACCTCGAGCTCCACGCCCTGCCTCAAGTCCCCTGGATGCACCTCGTCTTCTTCTTCTGGGCCGGCGAGTGGTTTTGCCGCCTCGCCTCAATCACCTACTACGGCCTCTCCCTCAAGCAAAAGTCCCGCATCCGCGTCGAAGCCATGCCCGGCGAGGCAGTCCGTGTCACCATCGACATGGTCCGCGAGTGGACACCACGCCCCGGCTGCCACGTGCACATGTGGATGCCCGCCATGGCCGGACTTCACAGCCACCCTTTCTCCGTCGCCTGGGCGCCAACTCTTACCCAAGAGTCCAAGGAAATGACGCTCCCCATCCTCGAAGGCAATGCGCTCATGGCCCCCGGCGCTCCCCAAAAATCCAAACAAATCTCTCTTATCTGCCGTGCGCGAACGGGCCTGACACGAAAAATGTACGAGCGCGCATGCAAAGCCCCCAACGAGACTTTCTCGACATGGGGCTTCATCGAGGGCCCCTACGGCGGCCACCACAGCCTCGACTCCTACGGCACTCTTGTCCTGTTCGCGGGTGGTGTAGGGATCACGCACCAGGTCATGTACCTCAAGCACCTGATCAACGGCTTCCACCGGGGCACCACCGCCACACAGAAAATCGTGCTAATCTGGACGGTGCCTGACAGCGATTGCCTGGAGTGGGTGCGGCCGTGGATGGACGAGATTCTGCGCATGCCTGGGCGCAAGCAGTGTCTGCGCATCAAGCTGTTTATCTCGAGGCCGAAGGGGCGCGTGGAGAGTAGCAGCGACACGGTGAAGATGTTTGCAGGTCGTCCGAAGATGGATACCCTGATCGAAGAGGAGGTGAGGGGACGCGTGGGTGCGCTGGCGGTTACGGTGTGCGCGTCTGGTGGTATGGCGGATGGTGTACGTGCCGCTGTTCGTCCGTGGATGACGGAGGGGTGTGTGGACTTTATTGAGGAGGCCTTCACCTATTAGTGGCTTCTCAATCCACACCTCTCACCTTCATCTTTACCACTCCGTCTGCACAGTACTTTCGCATCACACCGCATCGCTCCACCTATCAACACCTCATCCTTACTCTTCGTCACCTAGAGGCTTCGTGCTAAGGGCCTTCCATCTTCTTCACTTCTTGTATATTCTTCTTTCTAATCATTTACTTGTTGTACCCATCATGTCTCTCCTTGAATCTTGCATGAGCGAAGCGCTGACGTGCGAACTGAAGCATAGCGTTGCTTAGAGGCATTACATGAAGCCATGGCGTTGCTTTTGTTTTCTTGTCCTCTCTCTCTTTCATAGTCTTAGCATCGGTGGTAGATGGAGCGTAGATACCAGATCTAGAGTCGAGATCGTACTAGTCGAAGCATAGCAGCATAGTAGAGTCGTAATAGCTCGAACCGTCGAAAAGCTCAGTTAAACAAACACCAAACACGTTCCAAGCAAGTCATACGTGAAGCAAAGAGGTGAGAGTCCGAGGAGAATCTTGGGGGGCTATGATGTACTTGATGGCATGCGCTTGGTCCTCGAAGCCACGACTTAGACAAAGAGCCGCAAAACAAAGAGCCCTGGCCTAGAATAGCCGTGCAGCAAGCCACATAAGTGCACGGGCTGAGATCCTGTACTCCTTACGTTCGCACCTGCCAAATGAAAGGAGTTGACAGTAAAGTCCAAACCTGTGGGTCGAACAACCCCCCACTCCGAACCAAAAACACCTTTCAAACACTTTGCACCTCAGCACCACTAGTTTCTAAAGCTGCAGTCAATCTAGTATTGTTCTTGAGATGTTTCCTCCTCTAGAGTCAGTACGCAGCAAGAAAACTACGACGTTTTCGGGGGTGCTGTAGACCATCCTGTTGACAGCATCAGAAGTTGCAACAACTGTGTACCACTGCTATACCACCACCTAGATTCGGATCAAACGGAGCCTCTGGAGGAGCCGGCGGTCTTGTTGGTCTTGAACTTCGGCTTAGGAAACTCGGTGAGACTGCAGAAGACCACTTGTTTTGATAACCACAACAAACGTGCGACAGATCGACGCTCTCTCATGCGCAAGCCAGTGTCTGCTACATACTTAGCCTAAGTTGGAACCAGCGCTGATGCGAGTCTTGTGATCTTACCTATGCGTGCTTCTGGGTGGTGATTGTGAACAGGTTGCGCTTGACGACACCGAGAATTAGACGCTTATCGATCGCAGACCCTAGCGACCCGTAAATCGTGTTCCTTTCATGCATGAAGAGCTTGGTATCGAGACTTGGTGGCGAAGTGCATGCCGGGCGACTTCCGGGGTTGCTGATAGCGAAAGAATTTATCAAAACGTCTGGATCGCTATGTATGGCAAGCGCTTCATGTAGGACCTAGGTGGGTGCAAGCCTTTTGGCTATCCGGCGCTGGCCGAAGAACGATGCTTGTATACTTTGTACGCGACCAACGTACGATCGTAGAACAAGACTCAAGCCAGGCTCATTGATGCCCAGATGTGTGACAAGCGCTTGCGCGGCTACGTAGGCCTTTCGATTGGCGATGAGGAGACGCGGTGCAAAATGCATGCTGTCTCCCAGCTTCATTGTATGGTCCGTCATCCTCTTTGCTAATGCGCTTGCGCTTCTTCGAGTCCGTGCTTGGAGGCGGCTCAATCCTGTACTTGCCAGAAAGTGCTGGTGACAGTTTCAACGGCGCAGTAGACGGGGAAACAGTCGATTGCGTACTATTAGGTGATGATCCAAGGTTTCGTATCCAAACTGGAGAGCCGTAGTCTTTGCTGTCAACGAAGCTTACGGGCGTCAAAGGTGTTGGGTGCGTCTCAGGTTCCAGCCATTTTATGTACTCCATCTTCTCGGTGTGCACCTGTTCCTGTTCACGAATGGTTTGCGGCGTATGTCCGGTGCGATACTCGAGCGCCTCTTCGCCGAAAAGCTCGCGGCGTGTGAGGTTCTGCTCGCGGAGCTGGCGGAGGCGGTAGCAAAGGTTTTCGTGGAAGTCGGGGTCAACGTGGAGCGGATCAACAGGCGTGTTAGCCGCAGGGAGGTTCGCCCAGTAACCGCTATACATGATGGCAGGGTTGGCCCGCGGGGGCGCATGAGGTATCGATGGGTTGCGATGCAGGTGCTATTGTCCGTCCCTACGTGCCGGGACGCACGGTGTAACAGGACAGGTTCGTACTTTGGACCTTCGCCATCTCTTCTTTGCACATTTACAGACCTGTTATGACATGTGATGTTTTTCAGCATCCCTCCCCAGGTTACCAGTCTCTGGCGACGATTGCTGCCACGTTGGCCCTGCCATTGATCATTTCGTCAATGCCGTCAATTGACCCTTCGTCAATACCCCTGTCCATTCGCAACCTGAGCGATCTCCATGAAGATCGGAGGGTCTAATAGAAAGCGAAGTTGAGGAAGATTGTGTCCCTAGGCATCAGAAGCTCTTTTGACTAAGGAAGTGTGCAGTCCGGCAGTTTCGCCAGTCAGGAGTGAAGATCGCAAGAGACGGCCCACCAGGTCGGGATGCGCTAGCGTCACTTCGCTTGCGGCAGCATGCTGTAGCGTGCTAGGATATGCCCGCAAGATGCTATGAATCCTGTTTCCGACGCTATACCTAAAGTCTATCCCTGCGGCCAAGCTCCACGTGCAATCTACCAGGCTGGAGATGGAACTTGACAGAGCCGTTGATGGTCTGAACTTGAAGGCTATGGTCGACGTCGCCAAAGGTTGCCGTCGATGTCGTAGGAGCCATGGTATCGCTGCAGCAGAGCATGCATCAGCGGCGGGGTGTCTGTGGCGATGAGTCTGTGGTGATGCAGTCTGCCGCGCAGCGCCTCCTAGGCTTCAGCCTGGCAGCCAGATCTACAGTTGGGGCCAAGCATGCATGCATGCGCCTGATCGTCAGCCTGCTCGCTCCGCCAAACTCGCCCATGTTCCGTGCCTACGTGGATTCGCAGCGTACCCGATAGACTGTGATCACATAGCTCCACCAAGGAAGTCTGTGCATCACGATGGACACGGACAAAGTCATCCGGCTAGGCCTGTATCCTACGTTACGCGCAGGACAAAGTATTAACTTGAACGATCAGACCTCACTGCACCCCATTCATGCCAGTCTCGAGAAATAACATGGGACGAACAACTACAGGCAAGTGAAGCAAAGGATCTGTGTCAATGGGTGGAAAGTGAGCAGAATTGTGATGTATTTACAGCTATCTACATGGGTTTATCTACCTCGAGATGAGCTGTCGGCGCTAGCTGGAAAGAGGAAGGCGCGGAGCGTATGAAAGGTGGGAGGCAGTGAAGGTGCCTGGCTGACAATCTGCAAGTAAGGGACTGACTTCGTTATAGGACGCCCACGCTGCACGCGTCTAAGTTGTGTAAGTCGCAGACAGCAGCTTTGTTCGTGACCTAACACGCAGAAGATTCGCGTCTGTCAGATCGTTCTTGAGCACTGCGTCAGAACTTCAGAAAAAGCTTAGAGGCAAGCTCAAGATCCCTTCGTTCTTCTTTGACAGGATGCATCTTCAGTCAAGCAGATTTTGCGGACACGACGTCTGGCTAGACAAGGACGAAGAGGTGGAGTTCTACAGTATGTACAGTAGCGCTGGTAGAACACCGTCGGAAGTTACTCATCAGGCTCCAGCGTACTGGTGTCGCTTCACCGTCAAGCAGACGTACGACAAGCTACAGCCAAAGAGGATGTTCACACTGCACATCTCCGACCACCATTCCAGCCTCGGCGAGTGGAACGCGGACATCGCAATACATGGGTTGCAGAGTGCGCGGCACAGATGGGAATGGTACGAGATGGAGTTCTTCGCTTACTGGACGCAGTCGGAGCCGGTCACGCTGATATGCTTCGATCTGCCTGCGAAGTCGCAATCGGATATCCAGTCAATGTGTTCCGGCCGCAGGACGTCTCTCGTTCCTGTCCTTACGCCGTGTTTCCGCAGGTCTTGGATGCGCTGCTTCGACTGTATTATGACTCGGTCTGGGCAGTCAGGAACCACATCAGTCAGTATGAAGCCGTAAGTCTTGTTTCCCATGCTTGTTGGTTAGCGGTAGTGAGGCCTATCAGCGACAGAGGAGGTCACAAGAGACCGACTACTTCCTTCTGCACGAGATTGCGAGACACGGGGTGGATGTCAGCGAGACCCTCAGCGTGGTCACACAGTCCCTCGACGCCATGTAGCATCATCACGAGACGTTCCGTACAAACAGCGACCTCGCCCGCAGCAAGAACGGCCGCAGACGCTGGGACAACATCGGCAGTCGCTTTGAGTTCCAGCTCGGCTTTCTCCAGGGCTTGCTTGAACGGTCTGAAGAAAACGACGCAAATCCAGAACAAGATCACTCTTGTAAGTCCAGTCTACGATGGACAGTATGTAGCAGCCTCCCAAGCTTACGATATCAGGCTTTCAATGCTGCCGCACAGAGGGATAGCAAGGTCAGCTGCAGATAGGAGAGGAAGCTAAGAGAGAAGCGTCAGCGATGAAGGCAATCGCTGTGGTCACGATGACTTTCTTGCCAGCTACCTTTGTTTCTGTGAGTGTTCCGGCCCCTTATACACTGCTTCTGATACGTTCATGTGTAGCTGATACAACCTATTGAATATACGATCTTTGGAACCAACTTCTTCTCGTTTGAGCCTGACAGAGATGCTGGACGATCATCCTTTGCTGTGTCCCCTCAGTTCTGGATATACTGGGCACTTTCTGTTCCGCTGACTGTAGTAACGCTTGCTTGTGGTTCTGGTGGAGCAGCTGGGCTAAGCACTTACGGCTCTCAAGGTCCAGATTCGGTGCCCTTCGCGCTAAACGCACTGCGCCATAAGAATAGGGTTCGGATATTGTGGAAGGATTGAGATGATTGATTGATCCGTAGAGCTATGGCGAGGATCCATCGGGACTATATAGTAGAAGGGAATAGCCGTGAACGGGTATGGAAGCAAACCCGAGCTAACCGAATGAGCTGGACAATCAGTGCAGCGGACCGTTAGCAAATACTGCAACGGACCGCTGGCGAACAGATATACACGAAGTGATATAGTTGGCTCTATAGAGGAAAGCTTGAGAGACGAAGTGAAGTTCTGATTTAGAAAAGTCGATTGGCGATTATAACAAGGCTGAAACGTAGCCGAGTGCTGCTGCCTGAACCCTCTTTCAACAGCCGTTGCTCGTGTCCGCCCACTGCTATCCACCATCCTACATGCTCTTCATCTTAAGTGTTGTCGCAAGAGGCACCTGTCCACCACAATGACTAGGAACCATAGGTTCACTATAGGATGGATTTGCCCTCTCCCGCTAGAGAAAGAGGCTGCAAGGCTGGTGCTGGACGAAGAGTACCCGCAAGATGAGGTCCAGTACCAGAATGCATTCTACCTAGGCGGTCGGATTGGAAAACACAAGGTTGTCATCGGAGTGCAACGAGGAATAGGACTTAGTCATGCGACAACCCTTGCCGAGAAGATGCGCGCTGGATTTCCTAACATCAGATACTTTCTCCTGGTTGGCATCGCTGGCGGCGTGCCTCGCTACGGACCACCTGGTGCGGCTTCGGAGATTGTGCTTGGGGACGTGGTTGTCAGCTATCCACGAGGCAACCATGGCGGGGTGTTGCAGTACGACAAGGGCGCGTGGAAGGGTCAAGGGCGACTGAACTTTCGCGGGCACACAAACGGCGTTCCTGGCGACCTACTGGCCGCGGTCAACAACTTCCGCGCGGAAGGCTGGTCCAAGACGAACATCACAGACGTCTTGAAGCAGATGCGGCGCAAGCTTGACGAGAGGCGACAGCATCAGTACGACGACCCGGGCCCTGATTCTGACCGGCTCTACAAAGACACTTATGAGCACCAAGATACGGAGCTGGACGACTGCGGAGCATGCTGTGACGCAAAGTACATCGTTTCACGCTCTGCTCGAGGACATGCGGCTACCCGGTCGGTTGACCAGCCGTCCGTCCATTTCGGCAACATTGCATCGAGTAATCAGCTGCAGATATCCGCCGTCGAACGAAACAGAGTCCAACGAGAGCACGACGCCATCTGCTTTGAGATGGAAGCAGCAGGGGTGATGCACGAGTATCCTTGTGTAGTCGTTCGGGGCATCTGCGACTATGCAGACTCGCACAAGAACAAGGGCTGGCAGAACTACGCGGCAGCTACGGCGGCAGCGTACGCTAAAGGGCTGTTGTCTAGGATCCCCACAGTCGAGAACAGTGGGTCCGTGGTAGCGGAGCGGGATCGCAGCAAAGGTGAGCGGCTGGGCGGGTGCTATATTAATTGCCGCCAACGACAAACTGACAATCTGGCTTCGCAGATGCTAGCCCAGCCGGTAACGTGCACTGGATGGTGCCGCGCACAGTCAACAGTCTATTCACTGGACGCAGCGAAGTCATAGAGCGGATGCAGAGCGCCCTGCGTGACGATGATTCAAGTAAGGCCAAACAGAAGCGAGTGGTCATCACTGGCATAGGGGGCATGGGCAAGAGCGAGGTGTGCCTGAAGGTTGCCGATCTGATGCGAGAAGAGTGCGTGGGCCCTGCATGCTGTCGCTGTCAAGAGAGACGAGCGTTTGGCTGACGAGCAACAGCTTCTGGGGCGTGTTTTGGGTGGACGTCGGCAGCCAGTCGACTGCTAAGAACGATTTCCTAGCCATCGCGAAGGCGCTCGGATCGGCTGCGGAGAGCGTGGACGAAACGCTCCGAGTGCTCGCCAACACCAAGAAGCGCTGGCTGCTAACCTTGGACAACGCCGACGAGGTCGACGTCGACTACGCACGATACATGCCGTCTGGGGTGCAGGGCGTAGTCATTGTAACGTCGCGCAACCCGCAGTGCAGCCGGTACAGCACCGGGCCTGCAGAAGCGCTCGAGGGCCTGGACGCAGAGCACTCAACGCAGCTTCTGCTCAAGGCTGCTCGAGTGCCGGAAGAAGCTTGGCGGTCGTGCGAGACGCAGGCGCAAGCACAGAACGTTGTGCGTCTGCTGGGATCGCACACGCTTGCGCTGATCCAGGCTGGCGCGTACGTAGCCGAAGGGTTCTGTCAGCTGGCTGAGTATCCCAAGAAGTATCAGCAACAGCGCAAGCGGCTGCTTAAGTACAATCTAACGCAAGAGCAGTCGCGGTATCGAGACGTGTTCGCTACGTTTGAGGCATCTACGGATGCTCTCGAGCGTTCTGGCAGTCAAGAGGGGCAGGATGCATTAGATCTACTCGCAGTGCTGTGCATGCTGCACTCGAGCGTGCTTCCGCTTGAGGTGTGCGAAGATGCATGGCGAGGCGCCCGTCGCGTGCTCGAAGATGTGCCTGATGAGTCGGATGGAACAGAGAAGCCAGACAAGATAGGTGACCTTGGACGATGGCACGTGGCGCAGCTGCCCAAGTTCGTTGACACAACAGCGGACGAGTGGGACGACTACCGCCTCAAGAAAGCCAGCGCCCGTCTTGTGTCACTGTCGTTGGTGACGAGGCATGCGCTGGGCGACGGCGGCGGGGGGCTGTCGACGCATCCGCTGGCGCATGCGTGGGCGAAGGAGCGGCTGGAGAAGGAGCGGCAGCGGCAGGCATGGGTGACTGCGGGGTGTGTGCTTGCTTTGTCGCGAGGGCAAACTGAGCTGTGGCAGGTGCACGAGAGGGAGCTGCGGCCACATGTGCAGTCGTTGCTGTCGCCCAGCGTGCAGATGATGCTCTCGTGTGGACCGCAAGAGGCGGTGCTAGCCGCCTTGCTGGAGTGCGGCTGGGGGCTGAACACGATGAGGGAGGACGCCAGGCTTGAGCAGCTGCTGGGCGGCATCTACCAGGCACTGCACATCAGACCGTCAGATCCGTCAAAGGAGCACGTGCCAATATGGGAGCTGGCGGCCAGGAACCTGGGGTACATGGGCCACGCGCAGGAGGCAGTAAAGCTGCTGGGGCACGTCGTCAAGATCCAAGAGACTACGCTCAACGAGGGTCACCCCGATCGGCTGGCATCGCAGCATGAGCTTGCCGGTGCATACCAGGCCAACGGGCAGATCAAGGAGGCAGTGAAGCTGCTGGAGCACGTCGTCAAGGTCGAAGAGACTACGCTGGACGAGGGTCACCC